>NW_005872827.1:24933-29848 GCF_000147115.1 Myotis lucifugus | reverse complement strand
TGAACAGATAATTATAGAGACCTCTCATATAATACCCCTTCACCCCCATATACATTCTTTCCTTTTATTAACATCTTGAATTAATGTGCTAAGTTCATTTATGATTGGTGAATCAATATTGATACAGTATTTTTAACTAAAGTTCATTGTGTACATTTGGGCTCACTCTTGATATTTTACATACTATGGGTGTTAGCCATATATATTGACATGTACCAACCATTACAGTCTCATACAGAAATAATTTCACTACCCTGAGAGTCCCTGTGCTCTTCTTTCTTTTCTTCCCTTCTATCCTAGAAACACCTAAAACGACAGTGTTTTTGCAGCCCCTTTTTCCAGAATGCCTCAGTCCTTCAGAGAGCCTCGCCTCCAGGTAGAAGGCTTGGGGTGGGCCGGGGCGGGGGAGGGGAGGGGGGGTGCTGGAGTTGGGTCTTTACCTTCCCTGAGGATGCTTAAGCTCTGGTAAAACCCAACAGTGCCCAAAACTTTGGCAATTAGTTTTCCTTGAGGATAAGCTTTTGTTAAAGGGAACAGAATACTCTAACATTTTTCAGAAAGGTTACTTCCTCTCCTCACACCCACCTCCCCACCAGAGTACAAGGGGATGCTTCTTTGACTTGACTCTGAGGACCTGGAGGGGCTCCTGGAGATAGAACTAAGGAAAGTTTTTAACTCTCCAGCTTACTCACCCTGAGCCCTCCAGCAGTTCATCAGTTCCACATTCCCTTTGATCCCTCACTGCTCCTAGCAGCAGAGAGCTGCTGGCGGGTGTAAATTTCCGTCTGGTGAACTGCGATTTCTTGTATTAGCTTGTTCCTCGAATTTTGAAGACAGCAGTTTACCCTGTGATTTAAATGTAAGAATAGTTATTGATTTTTAGTGTGTCTAGCTTTTTGCTTGTTGATAACTTCTAAGCTCCTTACATGTGAGATCAGAAATAGGAATTTAACGAAATAATTTATACTTTTCAAAACATATTTTTCTAGTTTGTTTCATTGAAGTGAAATGGTTGACCCAAATTACATTGTCTGATATTACTTAAAGCAGAAGTCTCCATTATTATCTACTTTAATCTTCATTTCAACTATATGAATAGTTCATTAATGTACTATTCTTCATTAGTTACAATTAATAGCTTGTTTCTATATCTTTACTTGTATTTCTCCCTTACTATCTGGAACACCTCTCTACTAGCTAAAGTAAGTTATTATTTTTATTTTGGTGTATCTAAATGCTATCCATCTTTTATAAGCTAGTTGAAATTGTATCTCTTATCAATTATTGGTATTGAAAGCATTAATAACCTTATTATTATTAAACAGGAGAGAAGTACAAAGAAGACTACTTAATATAGACATGCCATTTTTACAGTTTTTCCAGGAAGCTGCAGTTAATATTTTCCAAGTCTGTTCCCCACAGGTCACTGGGGGAAGGGGCTGGACAATAAATGCATGCCCAGTAAGGTCAAGTGCTTATATGTCAGTCACACCTGGGAGCAAGTCAGTGGCCAGAATAGGCATGGCCACTGCAAGGGCACGAAATCTGAGATATTTAAACTCCTGAGCAAAGGAAATGCATACTCTCTTGGCTCTCTCTCTTGGCTCTCTGCTTGCCTGTGCTCCGGGGACTCCTGTTGCAGGGGGCACACTCCCCTACATGGACCCACATGGCTGCCGGCCATGTGAGACCCACAGAATGGATTGATGGACTTTTAACTAGCCTGATGCTCCACCCGACTCAACTCCACCATGGAACGGGAGCTCTGGACACTGGCCCTTCTTTTGGCTTTGCTGGAGCCTCAGCTACGTATTTTCCAGGACTGGTTTAAAGACAACAGGAACTTACAACCCAAGAAATGTAATTCCACACCAATAAAAACCATTCATTCTCTCATGCAAGTCTTAGAAAATTCATTTTTTGAAGTTATCCCAAGAGCCACCCTACTCTCACTAGTGTCAGGGAAATTGAACCCATTGATTTCTCCAGCAACAGCATTACTGTGCTTATTAGTTTAATATGATGTCGAATCCACTAATTTATGACTTAAGTGAAGTTGTCTTTATCCACTTGTTTGAACAAAGACAAACAATGTTGTTTTTAGAAGTAAAGTTGTTTTCTATAAGAATGAAGTAAGCTATGTCAAGATGTCCATTGATATGCAGTCAGCAGCCAGCTGCTGAGGGCTCCACTGGAGGCTTACCATGAGAAATGATGTGGAAAAGCAGCTAGGGCAAGGGAACAGTTAGACTGCAAATACTGAGAGTTTATGAGGACTATTCAAAAGTTTTGGTTTGGGCAAGGACTCTTTGCTAACTTAAAGACTCTCTTGGGGGCATTAGCTCCTGCATCACCAAGGCAACTCTTTGGTTGGCTGTGGTGAAAAACGAGGCAGTGGCCCTTGAAAGTGATCAGCAACCTCCCTGACCATCCTGGCAATATGACCGACTTCCTTCGTTCCCTAGCAACATTCAGTAGCAAAAAGGGATATTTTTGTTTTTTCATTGGCAGCTGGAAATCAGCTCAAGTTTGGTTATAACCTTCTCTCTCAAGTGCCTACTAGAATACAACTGAATACAACTTTGATACTGAAAAACAAGATGAAATAATGACTTTTCTTCTTAAACTATCTCAGCACTTTATTTACACTGTTCTTATGATTCATATTGCATTTTTAATACATTAGTTATTAATATGCAGATAGATTACTATCTCTGTATATAAAAGCAACCATTACAACAGAACGACTGGAATGGCCAGGGACGACTGGTCGCCTTAATGCACAATGACCACCAGGGGGCAGATGCCCAATGCAGGAGCTGCTCCCAGCCTGCAGACCCCAATCACCGATGGGGCTTGCCAACCAGCCTCCTTAGTTCCTTCCCCCAGCTGGCAGGCCCCGATCACCCAATCAGGGCCGGGCTCCTGGCTGGGATGGGTAACTGGGGGTGGGTGGTGGCAGACGCGGGTTGCAAGGGAAGGAGGAGGTGGGGAGGCGGGGAACCTGATCAGCCCTGATCGCTGGCCAGGCCTAGGGACCCCACCTGGGCACAAATTTTGTGCACTGGACCTCTAGTGTACATTATAAAGACATATGTTTTCTCTGATTAATTTTTATTTACCTTCCAGAACTCAATTCAGTGCTTTACAATTAATGAAATATACTTACTCAGATTTAACACGATATCCCCCCTTTTAAAAGAATGAACCATAATGAAGTCTAGTACTGATTCCAGTCCTAGATGATAATAGTCAAGACTGAGAAAAGATAACTCAGAAACCTTTTTCCCATAACTTACTAGAAGCTCATTTTCTTCTGTGATCTTAAATCCCAAACCCATGTTGGTTCTCACAAGTATGGTCACAAATTAAATTATATTTTATGCCAAGTAACTAGATATGCTTTTTCCCAAAACTCCTCCATTTCTCTGCAAGGTGCCCATATTTAGCAATGTAAGAGTTAGCAGGGTTGGCAGGGTAGGAGGTAGCAAAAGCAAATGAGACCAAAAATTAGCTATGCTTCCTGCTAGAGATGGTAGTGGGTGAACGTAGGTGCTATGAGCACACTAGTCCATCTTTTTTTTTGGGGGGGGGGTGTTGTCACTGTTTTTATTCAGCATGAGACGGTCATTCATGTGGGAGGGACTCAATGAGCAGCAGCAGCAGCCTCTCTGGCAGCTTTTCTCTCTTTGAGCATCCTCTGCTTCTGTTTTGCCAGGCACTTCCTGGCTGAATAATGGGCTCCTAATTCGTGATAACGGTCCTGGTAGGCCTTGGCCACCTGTGCGAACTGCTCCACCTCCTTAGCACAATTCTGCCTGTAGCTCTCGCCTTCCCTCTGCTGACAGGCCTTCAGCCTTTCCTGGATAATGTTGACAATTTCTTGATCAACTTTGTAGTCTCTTCTCCATTGCATTTCTGCTTCAAACATGCACAAGACATCCTTTTCCTTGCAGTCGGTGATATCTGGCACCCGGCGGAACTCACGGTGGTAGTAGTAATACTTGTTTTTTGCATGCTGCTGCTCTATAAACTCTCTCACGAGGGTCACAGGCCGGTCCACGAGGAGGTCGAAGGCCTTTGTCAGATAGGTGACGGGGTTGGGCAGCGAGGTTTGCGGCGAGGGCGCCGGCGTGCGGCGCGGGGGCTCGGGGTACACGTCTCGGGGTAAAAGTCTCTACCAACCTGGGAAATTCTGTCACCAAGGAGTATGTATTTCTAAATTTGCACTGGGACTCCACAAAATATAAAGCTGTACAGTTTGTTTAATTTTTGTGTGCATAAAACCCATTTCTAAGACCTAACTTGTGGGACTAGTGTGCTCAAATACATTTTGTGGCATTAAGCATTCTCTCATACCTTAGAAACTGGCTGCCTGTAAATAAGGATAAATATATGTAGGATGGTAAGAGTAGGAAATCACTTTCCTTCCTATGTTAAAGCAAGGCTATGCTTTCCCAGAATGAGGAAAAACGAAGTTGAAATGTAATAGTGAAAATTTATTTTTTCTCAAAATGGAAACATCTATTAGAATGTGCATTAGTCATGCTTCTACTAGAATACCATATCTACTTTTGGTTTTCACACCTTAAAAGAGATTTTGAGAAATAGGAGAGGGTCAAGAAAAGTCACAAAAGTAATTAAAGAATTGTAAATGAAGAACTTGGAGGAAAAAGAGTGACTATATCACTTAATGTAAATAATTTAATTCCATAATTACATATTAAGTGTGACTTTTCACTCTCCATGATTATATCTTATATAAGAGAGAACCTGCAAAATGTGTAGGCATAGAGCAAGTACTCTTAGCATTTAGAAAGATACATTTTTGCAGGTCAACTGTTAGCCATATCTTTTTCAGTGGAATACGACTTCACTGATGGTTGTAGGTAAGAGCACAGTATTGACTAGATCT
>NW_005872827.1:23240-24833 GCF_000147115.1 Myotis lucifugus | reverse complement strand
ACATATGTGTACATAGACAGTCTCTTGGTTGGTACACATTGAATACTTAATAAAATATATTTTTCTATATTAGATTGAAAGCAACTCATATGGAATGCCATATTCTATTGGCCTAGAAAGAAGTTGTTTTGCAACTACTCTAAAAACCAAATTAACTTGAATAAGGAGAAATGTTTATTATTGGAAAAGGCCAATAAATCCATGATAATAATAGCCATAATCATTGAGCACCTACTATATTACATTTCTGTTATAAGTACTTCACATGTATTGACTCATCTAATCTACACAAAAACTCCATGAGGCACATGTTCCTCTTATGCTTATTTTACATGTGAAAAAGAGAGAGATTTCAGTAGTGTTTGCTACATCATGCAGCTACTAAGGGAGAAATTGGGATTTGAACCCAGAGGGGGAGAGAGAGAGAGAAATATCAGTGATGAGAGAGAATCAATGATCGGCTGCCTCCTGATTCATAGGTCGATGCTCAACTACTGAGCCAAAGGGACCAGGCTGAACCCAGAGTGTTTTGATCCATTGGTCCGGTGTCATGAATAGCCAGGCAAATACATTTAGGAATTCTTTAATACTGAAATAGATTCTTATCTGGTGTACTTTAATATGTTTATTTCTACATTAAATTCTGTGGGAGGTGGCACATTAACAAGATCTGAGAATTATTTTAAATTTTAGCATACCAACTAAAGTACAATTCTTAATACTGCCTAAAAACCAACTAACATACACGCACATGCACACAGAGTCTGTTCTTAGTCTATAGACAATAAAACAAAATTTTATTTTCTACACCAACTATGTGTTTGGTCTTGGCCCGTTTGCTTTCTGTGTACTGAGTATTGCTTTATCAATGCCAATATTTTTGCAGTATGCTGATTGTCACAGCATTCTGTATTTCAGAGTGAAAAATTGATAGAAACTTCAACTACAGTGAAGATCATAATCAACATATCCTATATTTGAAAATTTTAATATAATTCTATCATTGATGTCAATATCAAAGACATGGTTCATTTTAAGGAATTTTTAAAATTAATCATTTCTTATATGTAGTGCCTGTATGCAAAATATTAAAAATTATAAAATGGCTTAGACATATATAAAAAAGAAGACAAATAAGTGATTCATTTCTGCATGCATACATAAATGTTCTCAGCCCAGGATGTCAGTTCCAAAGAGGTAGCCACAAACAGATGAATAGCACACACCACAGTGACACAAACTTATCATTCCTGGTGTGATGCCCAGCTACTATTTCCCTGAATTTGGGCCTGAATGACAAACAGAGAAAGTTGAGTGAGGGAATATGAAACAGTCAGGGCTAAAGACGTTTTAGCTCTGAAGATAACAACCTTTGGCCTGATGCTAGATGTAGACTGTAGCCTATAATTGACTGGTGGTTCACTAAACAAGAAATGAAATTGGAAATGTGGTGTACGTTGCTAATCTGTGTTTATGTTTTTTTTGCTTTTTTGACATTAGATTTGTATGCTTGTATATACTTGAACATTAGGTTGGTGTTAATGTAAAAATTGTCCACATTTTCTTTCTTTTGCCTTCTCATAAGTGATGCGT
>NW_005872827.1:19147-20357 GCF_000147115.1 Myotis lucifugus | reverse complement strand
AGAAGCAAGGAGAACATTCTGCAGGAATAAATCCTCAAGGGCTCTCCACCTGGAGTCTCAGAACTGAGACAAGGCCAGGGCCTGGTCCCAAACAGGTACTTCAAAGTGAATGTAAAGAAGTCAGAGCCCAGATAAAACCCCTCAGCCCACTGGCGGATGAGACACTGGCTCTCTCAGACATGGCCCAGATCATCCCAAGTCTAGGAGTGCACTCTGTCCAGCGATGCCAGTCAAACATATTCTTAGTCCCACCCAGTGAAGCCCAAACCTTGAAGGTTCCTGCAATACACAGTTATTTCAGCAGCTGGGAATTTCCCCTGATGAGACTGGCTGTGCTGAGAGCTGGTTTGGGACAGGAAGGAAAAGGGGATGCCAGCTGATGACGATCTGCCTTCTATGCGTCTACATGTATGCATGCTTTTAGGTACTTATGTTATTTTTTCCCTTTTGAACCCATTCACTACTGTGCAGAGATTGCTCCAATATTTAGGAATGGGAAGCTGTCTGTTGCTTATGGCTTGGGCCTGAAAACCATTAATGCTCAGGATTGTTAACTGAGACTCACATAAGTCAAACATCTCACCCAGCGCTGAGCTTCACTAGTCATGCAAAAGTATAGGCAGTCCAAAGGCTCATGCAGTATATGGAGAGGTCTGAGGCATCAAGGAGGCGCCTCTGAATCATTCCTGAATCGGAAATGCACCTCTAATTCAGAATAACAGTTGTAATCTCTTCATAGGAGCAGTCTTGGGCAAAAATACAATGGATTCATGCTGTTCTTATCTAAAATTTAGTACTTTCCATGAATATCTTGGCTTGTTGTTTATCTTTGATTCATTCCCAGAGTGCTGGTTTTTGAGTTTTAGCCAACTTACATTTCAGAGAGTTATGTTTATGTGACATTATCCCAGAAACCATACCTCATAGATTTGGAAGTTTGTCTTTTTTTAAAAAGTTATCTTTTAATTAGAGAACATTCTACTGGAGGCTTTCAATACACGAGGTCTCCTCCTCTCAGCAAATAATAGTAGGTCCTGAACCTAGAGGTGCAGGACATTAGACCAGGTACAATGCATTCACATGTTCCCCCAGGGACATGCCGCTAGTAAAGAAAGTTAATAGATCACAGTGAGCTCTGTTCATCTTTTCTACCCACATCACTTCTGCTGTACTATTTGTCAAACAGTCATTATATGCAGCCCAGATTCAA
>NW_005872827.1:8406-12564 GCF_000147115.1 Myotis lucifugus | reverse complement strand
ATGTAGGCACATTTATCCAGTATTTTGTTTATGGTTTGGCATTTTTGCATGTTGTTTAAGAAATTATTTCCTACTTTTATGTCATATTTTCTTCCAAAACTTTTTATTTTTACATATAAATCTTTAATCCATTTGATATATCTTTAATAAGATATGAATCCAATATTATCTCTTCCATGTGTAAAACCAGTGTTACCAGGAGCATTAGTTAAATGGTTCAAACTTGATCTACTGATTTTTCTAGGCTAAGCCTGTCTTATACTAAGTTTCTGTAAATGAAAAGGTCAGCTTCATATTCTAACCTATTAACCTATTTCTTTCTTTCTTTAAGCAGTACCATGCTGTCTTATACTGTTAAATAATAGCACACTAATATCTGGTTGTACATGGGTCCTTTGTTAGTTATTAATATGCCCTAATTATTCTTACTCATTTAACCTTTTTTTTTAAATATATTTTTTATTGATTTTTTACAGAGAAGAAGAGAGAGGGATAGAGAGTTAGAAACATCGATGAGAGAGAAACATCAACCAGCTGCCTCCTGCACACCTCCCGCCAGGGATGTGCCCGCAACCAAGGTACATGCCCTTGACCGGAATCGAACCTGGGACCCTTCAGTTCGCAGGCCGACGCTCTATCCACCGAGCCAAACCGGTCTTGGCTCATTTAACCTTTTTATGAGTGATTTGGCCCTGCTTTTATAGGTCTAAAATAAAATTTGTTAGAATTTTGAATTTTAAAAAAAGTAAGGAAGGAAGGTATCATCTACACTAATAAAAGAGAAAGATGCAAATTAACCATCACTCTGCTATACTCACAAGCCACACCCACCAGCCAATCAGGAGCCAGTATGCAAATTTACCCAACTAAGATGGCGGCGGCCAGGAGTTCGAAGGAGGCTTGGGTTGCCCCCGGAAATGGAGGGAGCCAAGCTTCCCGCCTTCCCTGGCCTGACCTGGGCTCCGCTCAAGGCTACAAAGTTTCAATTATAGAAGATAAATAAATCCCAGATACCTGCTTCCAGGCTGCCCTAGGAAAAATGAAAAAAAGAAAAAAAGGAGAGGCTGGGAGCTTGGGTCGCCGGGGGGCGTGGCCAGCCTGAAAACGGCCATCAGCCCCTCACCCAGGCTGGCCAGGCACCCCAGTGGGGACCCCCACCCTGAAGGGGCTGTGGCCAGCCTGAAAACAGTCCTCAGCCCCTCATGGGGTAAGGGTACCCACTGGGGGGCTTGGCCAGCCTGCAAACAGCCATCAGCCCCTCACCCAGGCTGGCCAGGCACCCCAGCGGGCCCCCCACCCTGATCTGGGACACCCTTCAGGGCAAACCAGCCAGTGTCCGTCCATGCACCAGGCCTCTATCCTATATAATAAAAGAGTAATATGCAAATTGACCCTAACAGCAGAACGACTGGGAATGACTGGTCACTATGACACACACTGACCACCAGGGGGCAGATGCTCAATGCAGGAGCTGCCCCCTCTTTGTCAGTGCACTCCCACAGGGGGAGCTCTGCTCAGTCACAAGCCAGGCTGACGGCTGCCAGCACAGCGGTGGTGGCAGGAGCCTCTCCCGCCTCCTCAGCAGCATTAAGGATGTCAGCCTGCAGCTTAGGCCTGTTCCCCGCTTGCAAGTGGACATCCCCCGAGGCTCCTGGGCTGCCAGAGGGATGTATGACTGCCAGCTTAGGCCTGATCCCCCCGGGGAGCGGACCTAAGCCAGCAGGTGGACATCCCCCAAGGGTCCCAGACTACGAGAGGGCACAGGCCGGCTGAGGGACCCCCCCCCCCCCGCCCACCGAGTGCACAAATTTTTGTGCACTGGGCCTCTAATTAACAATAATGTAATAAGAACTATAATTTTAGAGAGGTCATTTTGAAAGCTATTGAAGAACTATTTTTGGCCTCCCTAATGCTCCACATGGCTTAGTTTCTCTAATGTGGGAGGAGGATTAAAAATATGTTTAATATAATTTACAGCAACATGATAACGTAATTAATGTGCCTGGAGGGCTGTAGGAAATGAACACCTCTTTATTAAGCTGAAAATATGCTATGAGGTGACATAGTACAAATTGATGTGTCGGTTTATTTTTTGTGTTTCAGGGGTAATATTGTCTAAGCAGTGAAAGAAAAGCAATAACGTGGGAGCTTCAATAGGCAGCCCTAAGATCTGGATCCCACCTTAAAGATGCTGCATTTTCCTGATGGTTTTTCTTAGCGCAAAATAGACCTGAATCATACACAAATTGAACTCACATCGGTAATTGTTACGTGGCTTTAAAAATATGTTATTCCCACTTAAATACCTACATTTTAACACCTTGAGGGGGAAAATCAACTGACATCTCATTCAGCAATTCCTCTCTCTTTTTTGATTTGGGATCACTGTGTATGTTTCATGCTGATCAAGTCTTCTGTTCTTTGACCTTCCCTAGATCATCTCTCTTTTGTGCAGCTTTTATGGTAGATCTTTATTGAGTCTCTTCACCCTAACCTCCTAATATTTGCCCACCTTTAACCTTGTTAGCTCAGCATAGGTTCCGCATGCTCAGAAGCCACTTGATACAGCACATTTTCTACCACAGCTTTTGAACTTTTAAGTGAGGGCAGGACCTGTTCTCTTACATGTGCTGCCGCCTGAGTTATCTTGAAAATCAGAAGTCTGAAGCTGCTAGCTCAAGGACAACCCAGAGGAAATGTCATTTTCCTCCTCAACTTCTGAGGCAATGTCTTTGTGCTCAGTGTAGGCAGAAGGAAGGAGGGGGAGAAAAAGGCACTATAATAAACCGAAAACCTTAAGTCCAAAAATCCTTTTTTACTTTCTCCTGAGGGAAGTAAATAGCTGTGGGAAGGACATAATATCAAAATGCCATGGTTTTTCCTGGCAGAATATATGTGCATCTATTTTAAAACAAGATCATTAAGAGACTTGCAAGTTTAGGAGAGAAGGAGACCCGAAGTCAATTTTTTCATCCTTTTAAACATCCTTCACAATCTTTCTTCCCTATACTTTAGAAAGACATTGATTAAAAGCCCAAATAAAAAATTGAAAATACTTCAGAAAGGGGACATTTTTCCGTGTCCTTCGGCAAACCAGTAAGCAGGCGGGATGTCTAATGACTATATACAAACAGTATTTTTTTTGTGTATGAATCACCTTTCTTTCAGACCGTCTTTAACATTTCATTCTCAAAGAATCCTATTAAATCCAAAACAAGCTCTATTATCACTGAGAATGAATTCCACTAAAATGTTTTTTAAGGCATTTAAATTACAAACGACCAAGACCATACTCTTAATTGGTGATATAACAACCAGTGTGTTTCCATCATTTTTCTTTGTATATCTTCTCATGCAAAAAAAAAAAAGAAGATATATGGCACTCTTTAATTAGTTGGAAATCTTATTACTTACGCCTAAAATAAAATGTCAGAACATGTGTGGTAATGATTGGGAGCAGGGAATGAATCAGTATAAATTATTAGGAATCTGTCAAACTCTCAGGGAAAAGAAAACTAGTTGCATGTAGTTATCAACTACTACGTTTCCTGTTGGGAGAGCCAAGAGACTCCATGAAGATACACCATGTACTCAGTTTCTTGTCTAATTGATGAGACAAACAACTAGAAAACTAGTGTGAGATTGTATTGGCTATATCTAAGAGGAAACTACAGAGACGGAGGCAGCGTTTTCTATGAGCTTTAGAGAACTCTTAATTAGAATTGAACTGCAACTTTGACTATAGACTGTTTGGCTCAGTGGATAGAGCGTCAGTCTGCAGACTGAAGGGTCTTGGGTTCGATTCCAGTCAAGTGCACGTGCCTGGGTTGTGGGCTTGATCCCCAGTAAGGAGTGTGCAGGAGGCAGCTGATCAATGATTCTCTCTCATCAGTGATGTGTCTATCTCTCCCTCTCTGATATCAATTAAAATATATTAAGAAATAAATAAATAAATAATAAATATGGGCTGTAGTTAAGTTGCTGCAGGGGAGTAGCATGTTTCCGGCAATTGTGGGGTTTCTGTGTGTGTAAAGGAGTGAGGAAGTGGGCAGAGATAAAGCTCCAGACAAGTCCTGGTGGGACCCAATGCTGATGAGAAAGAATATTCCCATATATCTCTCAGACACATTAGTGAAAACACCATTATACAGCCTCCTC
>NW_005872827.1:0-8030 GCF_000147115.1 Myotis lucifugus | reverse complement strand
AATCATATTTATTGTGATTTTTTTATCGGTATCATCTTGGATCATTTTTGTACTCAAATAAATATTAATATTGTTGGTAAAACTCTTGAATTTTTTTAAATTTTATGGTATTTTATACAGAGCTCATTTCAAAAACACATTATGATAACCCAAACTATAACATTAAATTACCATTATTAGACTAGGTATTAACTAAGTATACTGGTAGTAGTTGCATTGAGGACTCACATTTCCCAATCAGTCTGCCTTAGAATTAATGGTGTATATTATTGAATTGCTGAAAATTCCCAATACCCTGGAAAACATAAATTTAATATACATGCTGTAACTATTACTGAGTAATTTGTCACTCATCTCTACCCCTTAGAGAAATAAATATGTGTTAGTTAAAATTAACATCTATTTTTACCAGAATGTATGCTTAACAGGCTGATGGTACCTGACAGGCTTTGAAAGGAGTAGGGAGTGTGAGATTGTAGACCCATCACTGACAAGGTGCCATTCCCTTTTCTCTTCATTAATAATCTAACTCCCTTAAACACTGCTCTTAGGACATTCTTGCCTCAGGCCAAATAATGCCTACTCCAATAAAGACAATGGAAAAGCTCTCGAGGAAAGAAAAAGAAATGACTGCCTTATAACAGAATCTCTCTTAAAAGTCAAAGAGGCAGGTCGATTTTGAAGAACAAAAGTGTCAAACTGAACACTGTCTTTCGGTGGTAAAAGGGAAAGGTCACTGAAAAAGAATGCTTAAATTAAAATTGAACTCTAGAGCTTCAAGATCTAAATGTTGATCTAACCTTTTACAAAATAAGTATAGAATTGTAAGACGGGGTGTTCCTTTATATCCTCTCCTTCCGTCATCACCTCTTCAGGGAAAATGTCATTTCCAATATGTAGATCAGGGGTCCTCAAACTTTTTAAACAGGGGGCCAGTTCACTGTCCCTCAGACCGTAGGAGGGCCGGACTATAGTTTAAAAAAAAAACAACTATGAACAAATTCCTATGCACACTGCACATACCTTATTTTGAAGTAAAAAAACAAAACGGGAACAAATACAATATTTGTATTTGCATGTGGCCCGCGGGCCGTAGTTTGAGGACCCCTGATGTAGATGTTGACTCCTCTACTCGGCCTAAGTTGAAAGAGCTATGTGTGAAAATGACCAATGTGAAGAATTAGACTTTAAAGAATGTCCTGATTTATACCATGAAGGTACTTTTCTGGATGAGAGGTTATATCAATCTGTAACCAAAAGTTCAATAACATTAGCAGAGATAGTGTGTGGAGCTACAGAAAGACTATGAAGGCCAGAGCTTCCCTCTTGCTGGTGACCTGTGCTCTTCTGGTAAAGTTGATTTGATCATATCAGTGAGTCTCCACTGTAACAGATTCTCACTGATTCCATGGTCCAACTTTATATAAATAAGTCTACCTATCACTTTGTCATAATTTTCAAGTTGTTCTCAGTAAGTTTTTCTTAGGCAATTTCCTTAAATAACTTACCTGAAAACTTTAGATTAATTTGATAGAAGCTATCATCCTAGATATGCAACTGTTAGAAGTGTTTCAAGCAGAGTATGGACACCACCATCAAATTAATATAATTTGAAGTGGTAGAAATTCTAAGACAATAATGCACATCCATCGGACAACAACAATTACTCATTTTGTATTGTATCTTTTTATTGGTTAGGGATTGGAATGTAGTGCACATGCAGTTATAAGTCAATTTGACAAAGCTATTTAGTACACACCATGTCTGAGGCTCCCCAATAAAAGCTGAGGCTTGAGATCCCAGAGGCAATAAGACACGGAAACTGCTCTCCAAAAAGTAAGGGGACCCTGGAGAGAAAAAGACAGGCCGACACAGCTCTAAAACAGTGAGGTTACAATAAAATTGCAAATGCAATGCTTTGAAAATGTAAAAAATGGAAGACTACTTTCAGCTTTTATGCTATGAAGGAGATAAAAGTAAACTTTGTTTTTTATTTATTCCAATATGAAAACTTGATAAACAGGATGTTTTGTCTATGTGAAAAAATGTACATAATCATATACACAGAATAAATTTATGAATAGTTACATATTATTTGGAGTTGAGTTGCATGTTATTAGAGACCCAAGTAAAACAAAAAACCAAAAAAAACATTTTTACCAGTGATTTATTAAATGTTTATGACATACCAGGCCCAAGTTAGGTCAACCACATACTAATGCCAGACTAGATATAAGGAAAGCAGAACCAACTTCTACGTTCAAAAAAAGGAGTAGAAGAGAATTTGAGTTTACAGTATCTATGCTATGTCAAAATAGGTTAAGCACAAGAATATTGTGATTTTAGTTTTTAAAAGTTCAATAAATTGATAAGTTTAGTCTGTTAAAGACTCATCCATGGAAAGTATGGAACTAGATTTACTGGATCACAATAGCCAATTGCTAATATTTTCAGGAATTTTGTGAGCAAGTTAATGACATGATGATAGTGGGAAATCAGTCATGAGGGGAGTATTTACACCAGAAATGTTACAAATGTTAAACATTTATCAGCAAACTTCTGCTAGAGTATCTTCAACATTGTGCATATCTTACCTAGTTCCCTATATTTTTCTAAATCTTACATCTAGATTTATTCATCTAACCCTAGACCCCTGGGAAAATCTCTTTCTTAGTTCAGGATTATGTTAGAAGCCATGTCCATAGTTTAGATTTTGATGCATTGGGTCAATTTTTCTCTATGTTATTCCTTGAAATGCATGAAGCTCCTGCCCCATTTCTAGGGCTGCTAATCGGTCTACAAACTTGTGTTTTCTATTCGTGGATCTATACCTGGTATCAAGCCATGTATATTTCCTATAAGACTGTGGTTTGCCTTACTCATGATAGCCTTGCTTTTGATTCAGAAGTTTAACCCAAAATTTAAGCTCTGTGACAGATCCTGCTGGAATCTCTGCATCATGCATTCCTAATTCTCAGCCAGCCTTCTGGGATAACAGTCTGTGACTCATTCTCTATCTCCCTGACTCTAGCATCTCTTGCCTGGACCACTCTTACCAAGTGTTAGCCAGAAGCTGCTGTTATGGTCTGCTATGTGCTTCTATTGCATCTCTGTGGTTCGCCCACCCTCACTGCAAAACCCTCACAGACACACTAACACATCCCATTGATCTTACTCACTGCCAGAAAAATGTGTGTGCAGCCAGCTCCAGAATTAAACACTTGGATTTGTTGAACCTGTTTTTTCATAGTAGTAATGGTGACATGACCAATTTGGTCATATCAGCTGCATTAATTCATGGAAATCAAGAGTGATTAATTCACAAGATGGCAGCCACATGTAAATAGCTGCTGGGCACTCTGCCACATGCAGACACTACCTGATTATGTCTGTATCAAATGTTCCAGCAGCAAGCATTTTATCTGACAAGAAATGTTAAAAGGTAGTCCCTTGCTCAATACATTTCAAATCTCATTTTTTACAGAGGTACTAAATATTGTGCAAAGAATTATCTGACTCATTGTATAAAGATTTGACAACTATTCATACAATAGAA
Source organism: Myotis lucifugus (assembly GCF_000147115.1). Classification (NCBI taxonomy): domain Eukaryota; kingdom Metazoa; phylum Chordata; class Mammalia; order Chiroptera; family Vespertilionidae; genus Myotis; species Myotis lucifugus. The sequence continues at coordinate 4,474 of NW_005872827.1, read as the reverse complement.
CAATAAATTATCCTTAATGGAAAAGAAATCACATTAGCTAGAGCACTTGAAGCTCTCTGCTTATTGATAATAGACACTAATCTAAAAAGCAGTAATCTCTCCACTTACTTTCATTTTGATTTACATTTGTTTGAGCAGGAGACGTACTGTTTCATCAAACATGATAATGCTCTTCCAGTTCCTCGAGCTACAGAGTAAACCTACAGCCATGAAATATTTTGCTTTTCCAAAAGATATATGCCAAGCTCCCTTCCCCCCACTATGTTTCCCCAAAATAATTTGTATGTGTATAAATACATTAGATAATTATTCAAAGATCTTTAAAACTTAATGCTGCTTCTTTGTGCTAATTTATATTGTGGGGTTACCTCTTAAAGTTTATCCTTGAAAAGCCTTCATATAAAATGTACTCATTGGATCAGAGCTTTTTAGACATATTGCAATAATTGCAAGTTCAATGACTTCCTCTCTAAATACATTAGTTTAGCTGTGAGGTGTTACATGAGGGACATGAATTGGTATATATGTTGAGTGCTGCGTTTGTTTCTTATAGTATAATGGGCCAGAGGTTCCAGGTTAAGGTTAATACCATTCCTCCTACAGTTTTCTAAAATTCTTACATTTGTATTTTATCATACATCCAATTCTTACAGTAATTTTATGCTATATATCACTGCTATTAGGATTCCCATTTTAGAGCTACCAAAAACACATAGAAAAATGCCTTGTAAATCACAGGATTTATCCTTGGCAGACAAAGCTACAGCCAAGAGTCTCTGAATCAGTCTCTGCATTGTATTTCCATAGAGAGAAAACGTTTTCATTATAGTGTTTATACACATGTATTTATAAACTCTATTTTATAATGAAAATTTACTTAGACTATGAAAATAAAAAGATAACCTAGATATACCTTCTTCCTTCAAGGAGAAGACAGAAAAAGAAAACATATAAATGTATATCAAGTAATGACATTTGAAATGTGCTAAATCAGAATATCAGGGTTAGGGATGATTTCCAAGAGGAATTATATCAGTCTAGACATTTGTGTGAGAAACTGGTCAGTCAAATTAAATGAGGGAAGTGGAGGAAAAGGAGAGGGAGGAGAGTGAGGATACACTTAAATGCCTAGAGGCAAATAGAGACCAACATGTTTGGAGAACCATGGGCAGCTCAGAACAGCAGGACCACAGAATGTGAGGAGGCATTAGCATGAGATGGGCTGGAAAGTTAAGTAGAGGTCACGAGGGGGAATGGGTTAGTTTTACTCTGTTCTGAGAACAATGAGCACCATTAATTCAGTATACGTGTTTAGACACCCAGTGTTAGCTTAAATGCAAAATTTCAGATAGATGCCAATGACATTCTTAAAAATGTCTTTGCTTCCCTTTTGGCATCCTGCTGTTAAAAGACATTTCTCTAAGCAAAATGTGGTCACATCTATGAAAGGTTCCAACATAACTTCCATTTGTAATCTGTATTTTATTTTATCTCTAAGAAGGATTTGAAACAATGGATTATCTATCCCAACACCTGGTTATTTTAATCTACTATGTGGAAAGAACTATTTATTCAATAAATCAATTACTTTTTAGTTTAATTTAATGCTCTGATTTGCACTTTAATTTTGACTAGTACAGCCATAATTTAAATTAGAAGACTAAAACCTAGATGATTTTTGAAGAAATGATGATATTTTAGCAAAGCTAGATCACATGTTTATAGCACGAAAGTGAAAAAACAACAACAAATATCACCCAAGGGACACAGACTATGAGGGCAGAGGAGAAGAAATCATTGCTAATTATTGTCGAAGCTGGGTGGTGAGTTCTAGGGAATTCAGTATATAGTGCTCTCTAGTTTTGTATGATGATAAAAAAAACACCATTAATACCTTGCTTAGCATTGGCTTCTTTATGATTATCAGTGAAAGCATCAATTTTGAGCTAGCTGGGGAATTCTTACCTCTGAAGCAGTAAAAGATCTTATGGCACTGTTTTTATGATTAAGAGGCTAGCTTGTATCCCAGTTTCCCCGCTCCATCCCTTAACTTTATTTTGATCTCAATAAAAATTTCAGCAAGATTTTTTTTTATTTCCTGGAGGTAGAAAATTCAATTCCAAAGTTAATATAGAAAAGCAAACATCCAAGAAGAGATAAGAAAACTCTGAAAAGTGAGAGAAATGGGGGAAGGAAGCTAACACCAAATACTAAACAGAGTAAAGAACCTATATTTTAACGACTTAGTACTGGTATATTAATAGATAGATCAAGAGAAGATTCTAAAACACACCAACTAGTTTGGTTTCTGCACTGAAGTGACAAAATAGCAACTTTGCTCGCAAATGCAGAAAAAAAAACCATGAATAAACAGGTAAAACCAATTCAAAACGTTTCAAAGTATGAAACATAACCTAAGGAAAAAAATATGTATATATCAATGTTAGCATATGTATTTAGCATAACTTAAACATTTCTGTCCCCAAACAAATATCAAAACAAAGCAAAATTCAGGAAAAAACAAAACAAAACAATAACTAAGAAAACCTTAGAAAATTAATGAGAAACTAACAAACTTGGGCCAAATATTATTGACCAAAAAATTTTTACTAAAGTTTTGCAAGTTAGAACTATTCTTAATCATAAGTATTGTGTTCACAAGAAAGTGTAATTTAAACTCATAATAATACAACTTGTAATGAACTCTAGAAGCAGACTTCCAATTTTTATCTTTTTTTTAATTAAGGGCTACATAACTATAGATTAATGAAAATTTACAATGAAGTGGACTTACATAAATTGCAAGAGCGAACCATCTCAGCAGCAAATTGTATAAAATAAGCTACAGCCAACCAAGGCTAGTGTCACAGCCACAGTGATGCATGGGTGGAAATGTCTAGCTTGTAAACAGAACATCCCTGCTCAAAAAAATAAGAGAAGTCACCCAGCTGTTGTGGCTCAGTGGTTGAGCATTTGCCTATAAACCAGGAGGTCATGGTTCGATTCTCAATTAGGCACATGCCCGGATTGCAAACTTGATTCCCAGGGTGGGGCATGCAGGAGGCAGCCAATCAATAATTCTCATGGTTGATGTTTCTACCTCTCTCCGTCTCCTTTCCTCTCTGAAATCAATAAAAATATATTTAAAAAAATAAAAAGAAGCTGTGGAGGAAGTCAAATACGTTTAGACTAATGCCTGGGGAAAATAAAGAGTTGAGATATTTTATGAGAGGGTACCACACATTGGAAGTGTTGAGGCTTGTCAATGAGTTTACTGCCCTTCGGCCAATGATTTCTCAAAATTTCTGCATTGGTATTGTATAGGGCTTTGGCACCAGAAAGGCCCTGGTTTAAATACCAGTACTGCCACTTATCAGCTATGTGAGTTAAAACAAACTATTAATCTCTGCCGGCCTTGGTTTCTAGAGACATAAAATGGGGATGAAGAGTTCTTATCTTTCAGGGTTGTTGTGAACTTTAAATGAGTTAATAGACATGAAGGACTTACCCTAAATGCTAGCATAGAATAGCTAACCGCAATTACCCTATGTAATAAAAGAGAAATATGTAAATTGACTATACCTCCACGATGCCCACCAGCCAATCGGGAGTGAGTATGCAAATTAACTCAACAAAGATGGTGGGTTAATTTGTATACACAGGCACCGGGCAGAGAGCCGAGCGGGAGAGCTGGCAGAGTGTGAAGCGGCTTGGGGAAATTGGCTCCCCAAACTGCCAGACAGAGAGCAGAGAGGGAGAGCTGGTGGCTTAGAGGACTTGGCAGAGTGGGAGGCCGTGGGACAGAGACAGAGCAGGAAGGGAAAACCAAGAGCGCGGGGAGCACCAGGAATTCTGAGAATAGTAGTTCTGGTGACAGCCCCAGGACCAGAAGTGGAAGCCCAGAGTGCAGGGAGCACCAGGAATGCTGGGAATTATAGCTCTGGTGGCAGACAGATCTTCTAGACACTAGAGCAGTGATGGTGAACCTTTTGAGTTCCGCGTGTCAGCATTTTGAAAAACCCTAACTTAACTCTGGTGCCGTGTCACATATAGAAATTTTTTGATATTTGCAACCATAGTAAAACAAAGACAAATTTTTGATATTTATTTTATATATTTAAATGCCACTTAACAAAGAAAAATCAACCAAAACAATGAGTTCGCGTGTCACCTCTGACACACGTGTCATAGGTTCGCCATCACTGCACTAGAGCAAAGTGAGCCTGGAGCAAGATACTGTTGCGGTGGGGGATGGAGGGAAAGCAAAGGTGAGAGACATAAGTAAAATCAGAGTGTCTAGAAAAAATTAAAGGGAAGATATCCTAAAACTTCCATGAAATCTCCACCAAAGAAGCAAAGGAAAAAAAAGCCTCTATTTTTCTGTGAGCAACAAACCAAACTGGGTTGGGGTCTCAGACAATTCGCTCATATGATTGCAAAGACAGACAGAAACTCCCAGATTGGAGAGGGCTCC
>NW_005872826.1:41031-57296 GCF_000147115.1 Myotis lucifugus | reverse complement strand
TGTCTGCGCGCGCCCAAGCCCCCGGCAAGAGGCACGGATTTTGGAGAGCGCGGATTTTGGCGGACGCAGATTTTCCCCTGCGCCCGCGCGCGCGCGTTCCTCGCTCCAACCTGAACTGCGAACCGTACCTTCGAGGCAAGTCCAACCTTTCCGTGGAGGGGTGCAGGTCTCCCCTTGGCTCTTGCAGTCGCGCTGTTTGCGAATCGCTGCCTCCGGGTCAGTAGCCGCTGGGCTAGTAGCCGATCTCTGGATGCCGGTGAACGCTGCCTGAGATGGCGCGGTCCCGCCGCTGCGCTGGCGCCCAGAGGGAGGTTTCAGCCTCAATCTCCAACCATCCGCATTTTTTAGGAGTTTTCTGTCTTTCCTGGCTGCAGACTGTCTCTCAGCTGAACCTCCCCAGCTTAATCGGGCTGATTGTTACCCGTTTCAGCTGCTCGCCCCCATCTGGTCCGGGACAAAGCACCAACACGTCCGTCTAAGCCCCTGAATGTCCTCTTTTGAAAAGTGTCTATTTAGGTTCGTTGCCCATTTTTTTATTAGATTGTTTAATTTCCTTTTGTTAAGTTGTATGAGTTCCCTATAAATGTTGGAAATTAAATCCTTATCGGTGATAACATTGGCAAATATGTTCTTCCATGCAGTGGGATTTCTTGTTGTTTTGTTGATTGTTTCTTTTACTGTGCAGAAGCTTTTTATTTTGATGTAGTCCCATTTGTTCATTTTCTCTTTAGTTTCAAGTGCCCTAGGAGCTGTATCAGTAAAGAAATTGCTTCTGCATATTTCTCAGATTTTGTTGTTTTTGGATTCCTCAAGTATTTTTATAGATTCCCGTCTTACATTTAAGTCCTTTATCCATTTTGAGTTTATTTTTGTGTAATTGGTGGTCTAGTTTCATTTTTTTGCATGTATCTGTCCAATTTTCCCAACACCATTTATTGAAGAGACTGTCTTGACGCCATTGTATGTTCTTGCGTCCTTTGTCAAATATTAATTGAGCATATTGGTTCAGGTTGATTTCTGGGCTCTCTAAACTATTCCATTGATCTATATGTCTGTTCTTGTGCCAGTACAAGGCTGTTTTGAGGACAGTGGCTTTGTAATACATCTTGATATCTGGTATTGAGATTACACCTACTTTGTTCTTCTTTCTCAGGATTGCTGAAGCTATTCGGGGTCTTCTTTTATTCCAGATGAATTTTTGGAGAGTTCGTTCTAGTTCTGTGAAATATGCCATTGTTATTTTAATGGGAAGTGCATTAAATTTATAGGTTGCTTTGAGTATTACGGACATTTTAATGATGTTGATTCTACCAATCCAAGAACATGGTATGTTCTTCCATCTGTTTATGTCTTCCTCTATCTCTTTTTTCAACGTCCTGTAGTTTTCTGAGTAAAGGTCTTTTACCACCTTAGTTAAGTTTATTCCTAGGTATCTTAATATTTTTGGTGCGATGGTAAATGGGATTGCTCTTTTAGTCTCTCTTTCTGTAAGTTAACTATTGGTGTATAGAAATGCCATAGATTTCTTGGCGTAATTTTGATTCCTGCTAAATTGACAAATTCATTTATTAAGTCTAGTTTTTTGATGGAGTTTTTAGGGTTTTTTAATGTATAATATCATGTCATCTGTGAATAAGGAGAGTTTTACTTCTTCTTTTACAATGTGGATGCCTTTTATTTTTTCTTCTTGTCTAATTGCAATGCCTAATACTTCCAGTACTATATCGAACAGGAGTGGTGAGAGTGGGCATCCCTGTCTTGTTCCTGTTCTTAGGGGGAAATGGTGTTAGTTTTTGTCCATTGAGTATGATGTTGGCTGTGGGTTTGTCATATATGGTTTTATTATGTTGAGGTAAGATCCTTCTATTCCCACCTTGCTGGGATTTTTTATCAAAAATAGGTGTTGGATTTTGTCAAAGGCTTTTCTTGCATCAATTGATATGACTATGTGTTTTTTTTCATTCAATTTGTTTATGTGATGTATCACATTTATTGATTTGCGGATATTGAAACATCCTTGCATCACTGGGATAAATCCTACTTGGACATGGTGTATGATCTTTCTGATGTACTGCTGGATCCGATTTGCTAAGAATTTGTTGAGGATTTTGGCATCTATGTTCATGAGGGATATTGGCCTGTAATTCTCTTTCACTGTGTTGTCTTTAACTGGTTTTGGTATTAGGGTGATGCTGGCTTCATAGAATGAGCTTGGAAGTGTTCCTTCCTCTTGGATTTTTTGTAGTAGTCTGAGGAGGATAGGTTTTAGTTTTTCCTTGAATGTTTCCTAAAACTCCCCTATGAAGCCGTCTCGTCCTGGGCTTTTGTTTGCTGGGAGCTTTTTGATGACTGCTTCAATTTCTTCCATAGTTATTGGACTGTTGAAATTTTTAGATTCTTCCTGATTGAGTTTTGGAATGTTGTATTTTTCTAGGAATATGTCCATTTCCTCCAGGTTGTCTAATTTGTTGGAGTAGAGTTGTCTGTGGTATTGTTTAACAATCATTTGTATTTCTGTGGGGTCTGTTGTTATTTCGCCTCTATCATTTCTGATTTTGTTTATTTGGGTCCACTCTCTTTGCTTCTTAGTGAGCCTGGCTAGAGGTTCATCAATCTTGTTTATCCTTTCGAAGAACCAGCTCTTGGTTTCAATGATTTTCTGTATTGTTTTTTTGGTCTCTATGTCATTTATTTCTGCACTAATCTTTATTATCTCCTTCCTTCTGCTCACTGTAGGCTTTTCTTGTCGCTCTCTTTCTAATTCTTTGAGTTGTAGAGTTAGATGATTTACTATCATTTTTTCTTTTTCTTTTTTTGAGATAGGCATGTAGAGCTATAAACTTTCCTCTCAGCACTGTTTTCATTGTGTCCCATAGGTTTTGGATTGTTGTGTTTTCATTGTCATTAGTTTCCAGGATGTTTTTAATTTCTTCTTTGATCTCATTGGTAACCCAATCAATATTTAATAACATGCTATTCAGCTGCCAAGTGTTTGAGTATTTTGGGTTGTTTTTATTGTAGTTTATTTCTAATATGCCCTCGTGGTCTGAGAAGATGCTTGGTATGATTTCAATCTTCTTGAATTTGGGGAGTCTTTGTTTCTGACCTAATATGTGGTCTATTTTTGAATATGTCCCATGAGCCCTTGAGAAGAATGTATATTCCGTGGCTTTGGGGTGAAGTGTTCTGAAGATGTCAATTAAGTCCATCTGATCTAGTGAGTCATTTAGGATTGCTGTTTCTTTGCTGATTGTTTGTCTAGAGGATTTTTCCAGTGATGTCAGTGGTGTATTAAAGTCCCTTACTGTAGAAGCTCCAGTGGCGCAATCTGTTAGCGCACAGTACTTATACATCATAAAGTTCCCTACTATGATTGTATTGTTGTCAATCTTTCCTTTGATATCTTCCAGGAGTTTTTTTTTATGTATTTGGGTGCTCCTGCATTGGGTGCGTATATGTTTATCAGGGTTATATCTTTTGTTGTATTGATCCCTTTAGTATTATGAAGTGGCCTTCCTTATCTCTTGTTATGGCCTTCACTTTGAGGTCTATTTTGTCAGATATAAGTATTGCTACCCCAGCTTTTTTTCATTTCCATTTGCCTGAAAGATATTTTTCCATCCCTTCACTTTCAGTCTGTGTGAGTCCCTTCTTCTGAGGTGAGTCTCTTGTAGACAGCAAATGTATGGGTCATGTTTTTTTATCCATTCAGCCACTCGATGTCTTTTGGTTGGAGCATTTATTCCATTTATGTTTAAAGTTATTATTGAAATTTACTTGTTTGTAGCCATTTCTTTATTTGTGTGCCTGTTTTCTTTCTGAGCTTTATATTTCTTCTTTTTACACCAGTCACTTTAGCATTTCTTGCATTGGTGGCTTGGTGGTGATAAACTCCCTTAGCCTTTTTTTGTATGTGTGTGAAGCTTCTAATTTCCCCTTTAATTTTGAATGATAGCCTTTCTGGATACAGTATTCTTGGATTCAGTCCTTTGTTTTGCATCACTTTATAAATTTCAATCCATTCTTTTCCGGCCTAATGTGTTTTTGTTGAGAAATAATTTGATAATCTAATGGGAGATCCCTCGAATGTAACTTTCCGTCTCTCTCTTGCAGCTTTTAAGATTCTCTCTTTGTCCTGAACATTTGCCATGGTAATTATGATGTGTCTTGGTGTGGGTCTTTTCGGGTTCACTTTTTTTGGGACTCTCTGTGCTTGTGTGATTTTTTTCTTCCCCCCCTCTGGGAAGTTTTCTGATATTATTTCTTTCTTATTTTTTTTGACTATTTACATTTTATTTATCTATTTATTTATTTATTTATTTATTTATTATTTTTTTAATTAAATCTTTATTGTTCAGATTACATTTGTTCCTCTTTCCCCCCCCATAACTCCCCTCCTCCCAGTTCCCGCCCCACCCTCCGCCCTCACTCCCCACCCACTGTCCTCATCCATAGGTGCACGATTTTTGTGCAGTCTCTTCCCGCATCTCCCATTCCCCTTTCCTCCCCAAGTATAGTCAGTCCATTCCCTTTCTATGTCCCTGATTCATTGTAATCACCAGTTCATTCTGTATATCAGATTATTTATTCACTTGATTCTTAGATTCACTTGTTGATAGATGCATGTTTGTTGTTCACAATTTGTATCTTTACCTTTTTCTTCTTCTTTCTCTTCTTAAAGGATACCTTTCAGCATTTCATATAATACTGGTTTGGTGGTGATGAACTCCTTTAGCTTTTCCTTATCTGTGAAGCTCTTTATCTGACCTTCAATTCTGAATGATAGCTTTGCTGGATAAAGTAATCTTGGTTGTAGGTTCTTGGTATTCAGCACTTTGAATATTTCTTGCCATTCCCTTCTGGCCTGCAAAGTTTCTGTTGAGAAATCAGCTGACAGTCGTATGGGTATTCCCTTGTAGGTAATTGAGTCTCTTTCTCTTGCTGCTTTTAAGATTCTCTCTTTGTCTTTTGCTCTTGGCATTTTAATTATGATTTGTCTTGGTGTGGTCCTCTTTGGATTCCTTTTGTTTGGGGTTCTCTGAGCTTCTTGGACCTGTAAGTCCATTTCTTTCACCAGGTGGGGGAAGTTTTCTGCCATTATTTCTTTAAATAGGTTTTCAATATCTTGCTGTCTCTCATCTTCTGGCACCCCTATAATTCTGATATTAGTGCGCTTGAAGCTGTCCCAGAAGCTCCTTACACTATCTTCTTATTTTCGGATTCTTTTTTCATTTTGCTTTTCCGGTTGGGTGTTTTTTGCTTCTTCGCAATTCAAATCTTTGACCTGATTCTTGTGCTCCTCTGGTCTGCTATTGGGTATAATATTCTTTTTTTCAGACCATGTATGCTTAATTTTAGTTGGTTCTTTATCATAGCATCGAGGGACTCATTAGTTTTCATGGGCTCTCATCAAGTTTATTGCAAGCCCTCAAAATTGCGTTTTTTAGCTCCATATCCTCCATTTCTGTCGTGTTTTTTTGTCTCCGCATTTTTTATGCTTTCTTGGTGCACCCCCTTGTGGTCTTTGTGCACAGTCTTGTTCTAGTTAAGCCTTGATTGTTGTAGTTAATACTAGAGGGATTTGACCACCAGGCCGACTGGCTGTGAGAATCAGCTCTGTCTGCCCGGGAAAACTTCTGTCCTCTGGGGAAGTGCTAATCTAGCCTTTGCCTGAGGTGATCCGGCAAATGGCTCTGTGCAGGGCTTGGGCAGGGCGGGATCAACAGGGCGGGCGGAAGGAGTAGTTATGGCTGCTCTCAGTCCCATTCCCAGAGGCTCTGCTTCTCAGAACCCCGGCAACCTGCTGCAAACCTCGGAGAGAAAGCTGCCCTCATGTTGCAACTGATGCTAGACAATCCCGCTTCTCCCGTTTGAGTCTGAGTCCCTAGAGACTCGTCCGGATCTGGAGCTCAGAGTCTGAGACTCCCTCCTGATTGAAAACGACAACCGCGCCCTCAGCCACCAGCCCGCTTTGCCCTCGCACATCCGCACCTTTAAATTTTCCACACTGCACCTCCTCTGAGCCTCGGTATGCTGTTGTCTTTCCTTCTAGTTGAAGAGTCTCTCCTTAGCCAGCCTTCCTGTGGTTCTAGGTGATGTCCGTTCCGTCTTTTAGTTGTATTTTTGAAGTGGTTGTTTGTGGCAGCAGTCTCCGGTGTTTACCTATGCCGCCATCTTGGTGGTCTCCACTATTTCTTCAAATAGGTTTTCTAACCCTTGTTCCCCTTTCTGTTGTTCTGGCACCCCTATTATTCGTATGTTGTTTCGTTTCATGTTGTCCCATAGCTCCCTTAGGCTCTCCTCCTGTCTTTTGATTTTTTTCTCCAATTGCTGTTCAGTTTGGGTGTGTTCTGTTTCCCTATCTTCTAATTCGCTAATTCGGTCCTCCGCTTCTCCTAGTCTACTGTTGAAACTTTCAATGGTGTTTTTTATTGCAGCTATTTCACTCTTCATTTCTTCTTCCTTCTTGCATAAGTTGTTGATTTTTTCCTCAATCCGATTTATGCACTCTAGGACCCTTAATCTGAATTCTTTTTCTGACATGTTGCATGCCTCTGTATCACTTAGCTGCTTTTCTGGCGAGTGCTCCTTTTCTTTCCTTTGGGGGTTTCTTTGTCTACCCATGTTTGATCGTACTGCCATATCTAAATGTTGAGTCATTCAGTAGCTGCTCCTTGGGTGGCAGTGGCACCTCGGGCTGGGGTTGCTCCTCGGGCGGTTGTTGTAGCAGCTGCTCCTCAGTTGGTAGCAGCTCCTGTGGTGGGTGCTGTTCACCGCTGTGGTTGCTCCTCTGTCTGGTGGGCGGAGGCTTCTCACACAGCTGCTTTTCCTCAGACAGAGGTTGTGGTGATCAGGAGGCTGCTGTTCCTTGGATGGGGGTGGGCTACCCAAGCAGCTGCTACTCCTTCGAATTGTTACTTTTAATCTCTTAAGCGTCCTCAGGGCATGGTGTTTTCCAATACGGTGTGTCAGCTGTCTTCCTGCCAGGCAAGGCAGATGTCTATCTCCCAGGCAGGCAGATGTCTATTTGGCTGTGTGAGGGAATGACTGAGCGGAGGAGACTTGGGGTGTCTGCCTTCTGAGCTCTGTCCCCCGAGTACCCTGTGCTGGATTCTGCTCTCACAGGTCCAGTCCACTTCATCCTCCCTCAGCCAGAGCACAAGGTGGGTGGCTCCACAGGGAATGTTTGTGTGTTGGCCCTTTAAGAGGGTGCCTGAACTTTAAGCTGCCACACCCTGGCAGACAGCACCACACTGCTTTTCACAGCTTGATGTTATGTGGATACCGTCCTCAGTTTGTTGCTTTCTGCTGGGGAGCCCAGCTCCGGGATTAGATCCCAGAATTCTCAGTGGCACCTCCCCTCCATTCACCACCGGCTGAGATATCTCTCTGGTACTTCAGTTCCCCTCTGTGCGTCATGTCTCTGCCCCTCCTACCTGTCTCTATGCCGGCTCCACCTTCAGTCCTTGTGTATCAGGTTTCTCTCCTGTGAGTTTTCCGTTGATTATTCAGGAAGCCTTCTCGTATTTCAGTTGTCATTCCAGCTTGTTCCTGGGAGCATGACCATGCAGCATCCTCCTACTCTGCTGCCATTTTTAATCTCCTTCATGGTTCGTTATAGAATCTGCCTCATCTTTCCTCCGAGCTGCCTCTCTCCACCGGCCTGCCATCCACTCACCTGGCCCCAGGCCCGCTCTCTGACTCTGAGGTTTAAATAGAACTACCACTAGGACATAAACACTGTAGTCATAGTGAGTGGGAAAGATTGCATTAGATGAAAAGTGCCTCTTATGAATGTATTCCACATATGATCAATGGTTTTTGGCTTTGTGATCTTTGCATACAGTAATTCTCAGGGCTTCCAAAATGTTCCTGTGGCTGAAGTCATGGGCAGAAAAAATAAACTCACAGAGTTTTGGATTCCCCTGGACCATTCACCTCAAGGTTTCCTGATCAGGCAAGATCTCAAAGCTAGAAGAAAGATAATCCTGTACTCACTCTAAGATGTATCTTTTGTAGCCATTCAACATCCTCGTTGATTCTGATGTCAATAGTCTTCACTGCTTGCAATATTTGCTGCCAATGAGGCAAGGCTGGTCTTACCAGGAAATTAGGAGAGAGATAGTAGGGCCCATATAGTGTTGCTATTTTAATTTTCTAGCAAGACAGAGATATCTAGGTCTTCATTTGGAAGCATTTTTTAGGGCTTTATTTAGATATATTTATAACTGACATGCAACAAAATGCACTTTTCTAATGTGTACTATTTGTTGAGCTTGGACAAATGGATCAAACTTTAAAACCATCATATGTGAAATAAATTTATCTCTCACCCATATACAGGTTAGGGCAAAAGCAGAGTTACAAAAGTGAGTATATAAAACAAAGAGCTTACTCTCTATTTTAAATAAATATTTTATATATTTAAAATATATTTATTGACTTTCTAAAAAGAAAGGAAGGGAGAGAGAAAGAGAGAGAGAGAGAGAGAGAGAGAGAGAGAGAGAGAGAGAGAAAAGATGACATGAGAAACATCAAATAGCTGCCTCCTGTCTGCCACCTACAGGGCATCCAGGTAAGCACGTGCCCTGACCAGGACTATAGCCAGTGACCTCAGGGCAAGGAATGGTGCCCAACCAACTGAAGTACAATGGCCAGGGAAAAGTGTATATTTGTATTATTATTTATTTTTTATTGCATTAATTTCCATACAACTCTAAAGCTAATTACCACACCCTATAGTTACCTCCTTCCTTTTATAATCTGTCTTCTGCCTTCCCCATCCCTAAATGCATTCATTGATTTCCTTCCTTTACAAGATTAGTTCATATTTTCCATAATATTGCAAGCACTACAAGGTGTCTATTCTTTAACAAATATTAGTCTCTTTCATGCTACACAGTTATTTTGAGATTGAACACTAATGCTTATGTGAAATGCTATTTTTTATTGCTGAGTAATATTTTGCTCTGTCTAAAAAAACTTTATCTATTGATCTGTCTATGATTTTTGTTATTTCCAGGTTTAGGGTATTATAAAAAAATTATCTGGAAATATTGTGTTCAGTTCTTTATATAAATGTATGTTTTACTTATCTAATTGTTATGGTGTAGGTGAGTGTTTTGCTTTTGAAGACATGCAAAACTGTGATCTAAAATAGTCATTCCCTTTGTCTTCCCAGTTACACACAATAATGAAAATTCTAGGGTTTTTTTTTTATCCCTATAAACATATGCAATGTTTAATATGTTTAAACTGTAGGCCCAAAAATCAGTATAGTGTTAAATTGTTTTAAATCCATTTCCATAAGAAATTTTTATGGTGAGCATTTCTTTGTGCATTTATTTACACTGTCTTTATCTATTTTGTTGAACGTTTTGGTCAGGGGAAAATGGCGGAGGCTTAGACGGACATGTTGGTGCTTTGTCCCGGAGCAGATAGGGGCGAGCAGCTGAAACGGGTAACAATCAGCCCGATCAACCTGGGGAGGTTCAGCTGAGAGACAGTCTGCAGCCAGGAAAGACAGAGAACTCCTAAAAAATGCGGATGGTTAGAGATTGAGGCTGAAACCTCCCCCTGGGCGCCAGCGCAGCGGCGAGACCGCGCCATCTTGGGTAGCTGTTACCGGCATCCAGAGATCGGCTACTAACCCGGCTGCTACTAACCCGGAGGCAACGACTCGCCAGCAGCGCGACTGCAAGAGCCCAGAGGAGACCTGCATCCCTCCACAGAAAGGTTAGACTTACCCCAAAGGTGCGGTTTGCAGTTCAGGTTGGAGCGAGGAACGCGCGCGCAGGCGCAGGGGGAAATCTGCGCCCTCCAAAATCCGCGCCCATAGAGGCCAGCGTGACCCGAAAGTGGGGAGGGCTCCCGCAGGGCTGCTGCCAGAAGGTAACACTATAAATGAGCCCATAGTTGGACTGGATGCAAAAGGGCTGCCTCAGAGTTTCCCTGATAGCCGGCTACTTGTTGCCAGGGGCTTGAGCGCACGCAGACACTCCGCGCAGACACTCCGCGCAGTTCTGGAGGGTGGAACCCTGCGAGTTCGACCAGCTTCCCAGGCTCTTGTTTGCACACTTCCTCTTACTTCTGTGAGTTTGATTGTTGACCCCAGTGCATGTGATTGCCCAGTTGGGGTCACTAGCAGAGCTTGTAGGGGAAGATTATTTTTGGGGAGCCTGGGAAACAGAGCTGGGAGTGGCGCCTGGGGAACCAGCTCTGGGTGGAGCTGGTTCAGGTACAATACAGAGCTCCTGGTCAGAAAGAACTTATAGCCTCGGAGGTGAATCCAGACACACTGCCACCCAGAGGCAGAGCCACGAACTGACTCTTCTGTAAATACAGATAAGGCAATAAGGGGATTTTACGGCCGGCCTTAAAATCAGGACTCTGGCTTACAACACGGAGGAACAGTGTATCAGAGGGAAATTCAACATTCTCCTGAATTCCGGGCGTGCCAATAAGAAGAGTAGAAGATCTGAAGCACCTGCATTACTGCACATTTTTCTTTTTATTTTTTTAAATTACTTTTTCTCCTTTTAACTAAGAAAACATTTTTTTCTTTTTTTCTTTTTTCTTTTTCTCCATCACCTGATTTTGCCCTTTCAGCTACTACATTTTTATTTTTAACTAGTATTATTACCGCTACCATTTTACCATTCTTTAAAGTGTCATTTTATTTTGTCTTTATTTTATTTTGGGACTAATGTTCTCCATTCTATTTTCATCGTTCCTTTAGCAACATTTTTCTCTACCTCAATTTGCCTCTGTGCTAAACAATCTTCCCCACTTTTTCCCTTTTGCTGTCCTGTTTCTCTTACCCTTCTCCAGCTTTTGATTTTCCCTATTCTTTTTACCCCCTGTCAAAATTTAACCCTGCTTATATATCCTACGTCCAATCCCCTGTTCTAAATCCTTATACACCTTTCCCTTATCTTCCTTCACTATCCAATTTTTTTTCTTTTCTCTTCTTCTTCTTCTTTTCTCTCTCTATTGTTTTATTGTTGTTTGCTTGATTGACGAGTATATTGGGGTTTTTTTTAGGATTGTTTGTGAGGTTAGACTGCTTATTCTTTTTATTTTCCTGCCCCTCCCTCTTCCCCCCCCCCCTGGTTATTTCTGTGCTTCTGTTTCCCCTTGCGTCGCTTGATATTATTGGTTGTTTGTAGTTTGTATTCATCTCCAGGAATCTGTTGCTGTAATTTGTTGGTATTAGTGGCGGACCTATAGGAGTTTTCTCCTCATATAAATAGTCTCCTCCCCTTTTATACTTCATTCTCTTTTCTCTCTTACTTTTTTTTTCTTTTTTTTTCCTCCTCTTTTTCCCCTCCCTTTTTCCAATTTCATTTTTGCACTCCTTTTTTTCTTTCTTTCTTTTTTCTATTCTACCTTTTTCTCTTCTTTCCCCCTTATCTCCCAACTCTCTTAGCTCGGGTGGCCACCTTTATTTGGGGTTAGTAATATCGTAAATACAATAGTGTTCAGTGCCTGGTACATTGTGCCTTGTTGTGTTGTATTTTGTGCCTTTAAATCAACGCAGCAGATTCAAGCAACAGCGGCCTCCTGATCACCACACGCTCTGCCTGGGGAACAGTTGCTGTGTGTGAAGCCTCCCTCCACCAGCCAGAAGAGCCACCACAGCTGTGAACAGCACCCACCAGAGGCTCTGCTATCAACAGAGGAGCCGCTGCTATCACAACTGCCCAAGGAGCAACCACAGCCCGAGGAGCCACTGCCACCCAGGGAGCAGCCACTGCCACCCAGGGCCCAGCCACTGAACGACTCAACAACTAGTCATGTCAGTGAGATCAAACATGGGTAGACAAAGAAACCCCCAAAGGAAAGAAAAGGAGGACTCGCCAGAAAAGCAGCTAAGTGAGACAGAGATATGCAACATGACGGAAAAAGAATTCAGAATAAGGTTCCTAGAGTACATGCACCGGATGTTCAAGAAGCAAGAAGAAACAGATGAAAAAATCAACTACTTATGCAAGAAGCTAGAAGAAACAGATGAAAAAATCAACAACTTAAGTAAGTCCCAAGAAGAAATGAAGAGCGACATAGCTGCAATAAAAAACACCATTGAAAGTATCAACAGTAGACTGGGAGAAGCGGAGGACCGAATTAGTGAATTAGAAGACAAGGAAGCAAAACACACTCAAACTGTACTGCAAATGAAGAAAAAAATTAAAAGACAGGAGGAGAGCCTAAGGGAGCTTTGGGACAACATGAAACGAAACAACATACGAATAATAGGGGTGCCAGAACAACAGAAAGATGAACATGGATTAGAAAACCTATTCGAAGAAATAATATCAGAAAACTTCCCTGAGGTGGGGGAAGAAAAAAGTCACACAAGCCCAGAGAGTCCCAAACAAGGTGAACCCAAAAAGACCCACACCAAGACACATCATAATTACCATGGCAAATGTTCAGGATAAAGAGAGAATCTTACAGGCTGCAAGAGAGAGACGGAAAGTAACATACAAGGGATCTCCCATTAGATTATCAAATGATTTCTCAACAGAAACACATCAGGCCAGAAAAGAATGGATGGAAATCTACAAAGTGATGCAAAGCAAAGGACTGAATCCAAGAATACTCTATCCAGCAAGGCTATCATTCAAAATTGAAGGGGAAATAAGAAGCTTCACAGACAAAAAAGGGCTAAGGGAGTTTATCACCACCAAGCCAGCCATGCAAGAAATGCTAAAGGGACTGGTATAAAAAGAAGAAATATCAAGCTCAGAAAGAAAACAGCCACACACACACAAAAAAGAAATGGCTACAAACAAGTACCTTTCAATAATAACTTTAAATGTAAATGGACTAAATGCTCCAAATAAAAGACACCGAGTGGCTGAATGGATAAAAAAACATGACCCATACATCTGCTGTCTACAAGAGACCCACCTCATTAGAAGAGACTCACACAGACTGAAAGTGAAGGGATGGAAAAATATCTTTCACGCAAATGGAAAGGAAAAGAAAGCTGGGGTAGCAATACTTATATCTGACAAAATACATCTCAAAGTAAAGGCCATAACTAGAGATAAGGAAGGCCACTTCATAATACTAAAGGATCAATACAACAAGAAGATATAACCCTGGTAAACATATATGCACCCAATGCAGGAGCACCCACATACATAAGAAAACTTCTGGAAGATATCAGGGGAGAGATCGACAACAATACAATCATAGTAGGGGACTTTAATACACCACTGACATCACTGGATAAATCCGCTAGACAAACAATCAGCAAAGAAACAGCAATCCTAAATGACTCACTAGATCAGATGGACTTAATTGACATCTTCAGAACACTTCACCCCACAGCTGCGGAATATACATTCCTCTCAGGTGCTCATGGGACATATTCAAAAATAGACTACATATTGGGTCACAAGCAAAGTCTCCACAAATTCAAGAAGATTGAAATCATAAAAAGCATCTTCTCAGACCACGAGGGCATAATGTTAGAAATAAACTACAATAAAAACAACCCAAAATACTCAAACACTTGGAAGCTGAATAGCATGTTATTAAATATTGATTGGGTTACCGATGACATCAAAGAAGAAATTAAAAACATCCTGGACACTAGTGACAATGAAAACACAACAATCCAAAACCTCTGGGACACAATGAAAGCAGTCCTGAGAGGGAAGTTTATAGCTCTACAGGCCTATCTCAAAAAACAAGAAAAAATGGTAGTTAATCATCTAACTCTACAACTCAAAGAATTAGAAAGAGAGCAACAAGAAAACCCCAGAGTGAGCAGAAGGAAGGAGATAATAAAGATTAGAGCAGCCCTGACCGGTTTGGCTCAGTGGATAGAGCGTCAGCCTGCGGACTCAAGGGTCCCAGGTTCGATTCCGGTCAAGGGCATGTACCTGGGTTGCGGGCACATCCCCAGTGGGAGATGTGCAGGAGGCAGCTGGTCGATGTTTCTCTCTCATCGATGTTTCTAACTTTCTATCCCTCTCCCTTCCTCTCTGTAAAAAATCAAAAAAATATATTAAAAAAAAAAGATTAGAGCAGAAATCAATGAAATAGAGACCAAAAAAACAATACAGAAAATCAATGAAACCAAGAGCTGGTTCTTTGAAAGGATAAACAAGATTGACAAACCCCTACCCAGGCTCACCAAGAAGCAAAGAGAGAGGATTCAAATAAACCAAATCAGAAATGATAGAGGCGAAATAACAACAGACCCCACAGAAATACAAATGATTGTTAAACAATACTACGGGCAACTCTACTCCAACAAACTAGACAACCTGGAGGAAATGGACAAATTCCTAGAAAAATACAACATTCCAAA
Source organism: Myotis lucifugus (assembly GCF_000147115.1). Lineage (NCBI taxonomy): Eukaryota > Metazoa > Chordata > Mammalia > Chiroptera > Vespertilionidae > Myotis > Myotis lucifugus. The sequence goes on along the minus strand of NW_005872826.1, from coordinate 42,970 downwards.
ACTCAATCAGGAAGAATCTAAAAACCTCAATAGGCCAATAACTATGGAAGAAATTGAAGCAGTAATCAGAAAGCTTCCAGCAAACAAAAGCCCAGGGCCAGACGGCTTCACAGGGGAGTTTTACCAAACATTCAAGGAAGAACTAAAACCTACCCTCCTCAGACTACTACAAAAAATCCAAGAGGAAGGAACACTTCCAAGCTCATTCTATGAAGCCAGCATCACCCTAATACCAAAACCAGGTAAAGACATCACAATGAAAGAGAATTACAGGCCAATATCCCTCATGAACATACATGCCAAAATCCTCAACAAAATCTTAGCAAATCGGATCCAGCAGTACATCAGAAGGATCATACACCATGACCAAGTAGGATTTATCCCAGAGATGCAAGGATGGTACAACATCCGTAAATCAATAAATGTGATACATCACATAAACATATTGAAAGAAAAAAACCACATGGTCATATCAATTGATGCAGAAAAAGCATTCGACAAAATCCAACACCCATTTTTGATAAAAACTCTCAGAAAGGTGGGAATAGAAGGATCATACCTCAACATAATAAAAGCCATATATGACAGGCCCACAGCCAACATCATACTCAATGGACAAAAACTAACACCATTTCCCCTAAGAACAGGAACAAGACAGGGATGCCCACTCTCACCACTCCTGTTCAACATAGTCCTGGAAGTATTAGCCATTGCAATTAGACAAGAAGAAGAAATAAAAGGCATCCAAATTGGAAAAGAGGAAGTAAAACTGTCCTTATTTGCAGATGACATGATATTATACATACAAAACCCTGGAGACTCCATCAAAAAGCTACTAGACTTAATACATGAATTTGGCAATGTAGCAGGATACAAAATTAACCCAAAGAAATCTGAGGTATTTCTATACACCAATAGTGAACTTTCAGAAAGAGAGATTAGAAAAACAATCCCATTTACCATCGCACCAAAAAAATTAAGATACCTAGGAATAAACTTAACTAAAGAGGTTAAAGACCTCTACTCAGAAAACTACAGGACGTTGAAAAAAGAGATAGAGGAAGACATAAACAGATGGAAGAACATACCATGTTCTTGGATTGGTAGAATCAACATCATTAAAATGTCCATACTACACAAAGCAATCTATAAATTCAACGCACTTCCCATTAAAATACCAATGGCCTTCTTCAAAGATCTAGAACGAACTCTCCAAAAATTCATCTGGAATAAAAAAAGACCCCGAATAGCTGCAACGATCCTGAGAAAGAACAAAGTAGGTGGGATATCAATGCCAGATATCAAGCTGTATTACAAAGCCACTGTTCTCAAAACTGCCTGGTACTGGCACAAGAACAGACATATAGATCAGTGGAATAGAATAGAGAGTCCAGAAATTAGCCCGAACCAATATGCTCAATTAATTTTTGACAAAGGAGGCATGAACATACAATGGAGCCAAGATAGTCTCTTCAATAAATGGTGTTGGGAAAATTGGACAGATATATGCAAGAAAATGAAACTAGACCACCAACTTACACCATACACAAGAATAAACTCAAAATGGATAAAGGACTTAAATGTACGACAGGAAACCCTAAAAATTCTAGAAGAATACAAAGGCAACAAAATCTCAGACATATGCCAAAACAATTTCTTCACTGATACAGCTCCTAGGGCAGTTGAAACTAAAGAGAAACTGAACAAATGGGACTACATCAAAATAAAAAGCTTCTGCACAGCAAAAGAAACCATCAACAAAACAACAAGAAAACCCACCTCGTGGGAAAACATATTTGCCAACGTCATATCTGATAAGGGCTTAATCTCCAAAATTTATAGGGAACTCACACAACTTAACAAAAAGAAGATAAACAATCCAATCAAAAAATGGGCAAAGGATCTAAATAGACACCTTTCAAAAGAGGACATTCAGAAA
>NW_005872826.1:0-22806 GCF_000147115.1 Myotis lucifugus | reverse complement strand
ACCCCCCAGCTTCTCCGATCACCCGCTGGTGGCAGGGCAAAGGTGGCCTCCAGGGCCGACCTTTGCCCTTCTCCTGGTTCTTGCTTGTGCCTGGGTTTCTGATCACTGTCTTCAATCCTTCCTTTTTCGCTTCCCATCATTGCAATTATGCAAATTAACCGCAATCTTTGTGGGTGGTTAATTTGCATATCTGGCTGATTAGCCAATGGAAGGATTAGCGAAGGTACAGTCAATTACCATATTTGTCTATAATAAGATAGGAATATATATATCCTTATTTCCTCTCTTTCCTCTAAAATCCATTATCTCTGTTTTATTCACCTAGGTCAATCCAACAGACATGTGAATACCAGCACAGCCTAGGGACCTGTGATGACAAGCAGCCAAGGTTCTCTTGAGGGCAGAGCATACAGTGACCCAGAGAACAGTATGGGAGGTGCCATCTATGTCAGTGTGGCAGGTGGGGAACCCGGGCTGAGCTGCACAATCACCCACAGGGGATGATGACATCAGTGTGGTCCCTGGGACTAAAAGCAAAGCGGCCAGGCACTAACATTGACAGACGAGTGAATGAAAAGGGAGTCCATTTCTTTTTTTTTAAGTTCTTTATTGATTAAGGTATAATATATGTGTCCTTATCTCCCCATTACCGCCCCCCCCCACACCCCACCACACACTGATGTTCTCACCCGCCTGTTGTCGGTTTCCATTGGTTAGGCTTATATGCATGCATACAAGTCCTTTGGTTGATCTCTCCTCCTTACCCCCACCCTCCCCTACCTTCCCTCTGAGGTTTGACAGTATGATCGATGCTTTTCTGTATCTGGATCTGTTTTTGTTCATCAGGTTATGTTTTCAATAAATTCTATAAATGATTGAGATCATGTGATATTTATCTTTTTCTGACTGGCTTATCTTTCATTATGCTCTCCAGTTCCATCCATGCTGTTGGAAATGGTAAGAATTCCTTCATTTTTATCGCAGTTTAGTATTCCATTGTGTAGATGTACCACAGTTTTTTAATCCATCTACTGATGGGCCCTTAGGCTGTTTCCAAATCTTAGCTATGGTGAATTTTGCCACTATGAACATAGGGGTGCATATATCCTTTCTGATTGGTGTTTCTAGCTTCTTGGGATATATTCCTAGAAGTGGGATCACTGGGTCAAATGGGAGTTCCATTTATAGTTTTTTTAAGAAAACTTCATACTGTTATCCACAGTGGCTGCAGCAGTCTGCATTCCCACCAACAGGGCATGAGGGTTCCTTTTTCTCCGCATCCTCGCCAACACTATTGTTTGTTGATTTGTTGATGATAGCCATTCTGACAGGTGTGAGATGGTACTGCATTGTGGTTTTGATTTGCATCTCTCTGGTAATTAGTGACTTTGAGCATGTTTTCATATGTCTCTTGGCCTTCCTTCTGTCTTCTTTCGGAAAGTATCTATTTAGGTCCATTGCCCATTTTTTTTATTGGATTGTTTATGTTCCTTTTGTTAAGTTATATGAGTTCCCTGTAAATGTTGGAGATTAAAGCCTTCTTGGTGATAATCTTGGCAAATATGTTCTCCTATGCAGTGGGCTTTCTTGTTGTTTTGTTGATGGTTTCCTTTGTTGTGCAAAAGCTTTTTATTTTGATGTAGTCCCATTTGTTTATTTTCTCTTTAGTTTCCATTGCCTTAGGACAGTGATGGCGAACCTTTTGAGCTCAGCATGTCAGCATTTTGAAAAACCATAACTTATACATATAGAAAATTTTTCATATTTGCAACCATAGTAAAACAAAGTTTCATATTTTTGATATTTATTTTATATATTTAAATTTCATTTAACAAAGAAAAATCAACCAAAAAAATGAGTTTGCATGTCACCTCTGACACGCATGTCAGGTTTGCCATCACTGCCCTAGGAGCAGTCTCAGTGAATAAATTCCTTTGGCGTATGTCTTAGATTTTGCTGCCTGTGGATTCCTGTAGTATTTTTATGTTTTACCATCTTATGTTTAAGTCCTTTATCCATTTTGAGTTTATTTTTGTGTATGGTGTAAGATGGTGGTCTAGTTTCATTTTTTTGCATGTATCTGTCCAATTTTCCCAACATCATTTATTGAAGAGACTGTCTTGACTCCATTGTATGTTCATGCCTCCTTTATCAAATATTAATTGGGCATAGTGGTTTGCGTCAATTTCTGGATTCTCTATTCTATTCCATTGATCTATATGTCTGTTCTTGAGCCACTACCAGGCTGTTTTGAGAACAATGGCTTTGTAATACAGCTTGATATCTGGTATGGAGATCCCACCTACTTTGTTCTTCTTTCTCAGGATTGCTGCAGCTATTCGAGGTCTTTTTTTTTATTCCAGATGAATTTTTGGAAAGTTAGTTCTACCTCTGTTAAACATGCCGTTGATATTTTAATGGGGATTGCATTGAATCTATAGATTGTTTTGGGTAGTATGGACATTTTGATGATGTTGATTCTACCAATCCATGATCAAGGTATGTTCTTCCATCTTTTCATGTCTTCCTCTATCTCTTTTTTCAGTGTCCTGTAGTTTTCCGCATATAGGTCTTTTACCTCCTTAGTAAAGTTTGTTCCTAAATATCTTAATTTTTTTGGTGCAATGGGAAATGGGATTGCTTTTTTAGTCTCTCTGTAAGTACACTATCGGTGTATAGAAATGCCATAGATTTCTTGGTGTTAATTTTGTATCCTGCTACATTGCCAAATTTATTTAATAAGTCTAATAATTTTTTGATGGAGTCTTTAGGGTTTTCTTTGTACAGTATCATGTCATCTGCAAAAAAGGACAGTTTTACTTCTTCTTTTCCAATTTGGATGCCTTTTATTTCTTCTTCTTGTCTGATTGCAATGGCTAATACTTCTAGTAGTAGGTTGAACAGGAGTGGTGAGAGTGGGCATCCCCGTTTTGTTTCTGTTCTTAGGGGAAATGGTTTTAGTTTTTGTCCATTGAGTATGATGTTGGCTGTGGGTTTGTCATATATGGCTTTTATTATGTTGAGGTATGATCCTTCTATTCCCACCTTGCTGCGAGTTTTTATCAAGAAAGGGTGTTGGATTTTATCAAATGCTTTTTCTGCTTCAGTTGATATGACTGTGATTTTTATCTCTCAATTTGTTTATGTGATGTATCACATTTATTGATTTGCAGATATTGTACCATCCTTGCATCCCTGGGATAAATCCTACTTGGTCATGGTGTATAATCTTTCTGATGTACTGCTGGATCTGACTTGCTAGAATTTTGTTGAGTATTTTGGAATCAATGTTCATGAAGGATATTGGCCTATACTTCTCTTTCATTGTGTTGTCTTTATCTGGTTTTGGTATTAGGGTAATGCTGGCTTCATAGAACGAGCTTGGAAGTGTTCCTTCCTCTTGAATTTTTTGGAATAGTCTGAGGAGGATAGGTTTTAGTTCTTCCTTGAATGTTTGGTAAAACTCCCCTGTGAAGCCATCTGGCCCCGGGCTTTTGTTTGCTGGGAGCTTTTTGATGACTGCTTCAATTTCTTCCATAGTTATCAGCCTAATGAGATTTTTAGAATCTTCCTGATTGTGTTTTGGAAGGTTGTATTTTTCTAGGAATATGTCCATTTCCTCCAGGTTGTCTAGTTTATTGGAATAGAGTTGTTCATAGTATTTTTAACAATCCTTTGTATATCTGTGGAGTCTGTGGTTATTTCACCTCTTTCATTTCTGATTTTGTTTATTTGAATCCTCTCTCTTTGCTTCTTGGTGAGCCTGGCTAGAAGTTCAACGATCTTGTTTATCCTTTCAAAGAACCAGATCTTGGTTTCATTGATCTTTTGTATTTTTTTTTTTTTTTTGGTCTCTATGTCATTTATTTCTGCTCTGATATTTATTATCTCCTTCCTTCTGCTCACTCTGGGCTTTTCTTGTTGCTCTCTTTCTAATTCTCTGAGATGTTGAGTTAGATGATTTACTACCATTTTTTATTGTTTTTTGAGGTAGGCCTGTAAAGCTATAAACTTCCCTCTGAGGACTGCTTTCATTGTGTCCCATAGATTTTGGATTGTTGTGTTTTTATTGTCATTATTTTGCAGGATGTTTTTAATTTCTTCTTTGATCTCATTTGTAACCCAATCATTGTTTAGTAGCATGCTTTTCAGGTTCCAAGTGTTTGAGTTTTTTGGATTGTTTTTTATTGTATTTATTTCTAATATTATGCCATCGTGGTCTGAGAAGATGCTTGGTATGATTCCAGTCTTCTTGAATTTGGAGAGACTTTGTTTGTGACCCAATATGTGGTCTATTTTTCAAAATGTCCAATGTGCACTTGAGAAAAATATATATTCCATGGCTTTGGGGTGAAATGTTCTGAAGATGTCAATTAAGTCCATCTGATCTAGTGAGTCATTTAGGATTGCTATTTCTTTGCTGAATTTCTTGTCTAGAGCTGTGGTTCTCAACCTGTGGGTCGCGACTCCTTTTCCCGTCAAATGACCCTTTCACAGGGTTTGCCTAAGACCATCCTGCATATCAGATATTTACATTACGATTCATAACATTAGCAACATTACAGTTATGAAGTAGCAATGAAAATAATTTTATGGTTGGGTCACAACATGAGGAAGTGTATTTAAAGGGCCAGAAGGTTGAGAACCACTGGTCTAGAGGATTTATCCAGTGATGTCAGTGGTGTATTAAAGTCCCCTACTATGATTGTATTGTTGTCTATCTCTCCCTTGATATCTTCCGGGATTTTGAGTTTTTTTTAAATATATTTAGGTGCTCTTGCATTGGGTGCATATATGTTTATCAGGGTTATATCCTCTTGTTGTATCAATCCGTTTAGTATTATGAAGTGGCCTTCTTATCTCTTGTTATGGCCTTCACTTTGAGGTCTATTTTGTCAGATATAAGTATTGCTACCCCAACTTTTTTTTTTTTTTTCATTTCCATTTGCCTGAAAGATATTTTTCCAATCCTTCACTTTCAGACTATGGGAGTCCCTTGTTCTGAGGTGGATCTCTTTTTTTGTTTTTAAATATATTTTATTGATTTTTTACAGAGAGGAAAGGAGAGGGATAGAGAGTCAGAAACATCGATGAGAGAGAAACATTGATCAGCTGCCTCCTGCACACCCCCCACTGGGGACGCGCCCGCAACCAAGGAACACGGCCCTGACCGGAACCGAACCCGGGACCTTTCAGTCCGCAGGCCGATGCTCTATCCACTGAGCCACACCGGTTTCAGCTGGATCTCTTGTAGAAAACATATATATGGTCATGTTTTTTTATTCATTCAGCCACTCGATGTATTTTGATTGAAGCATTTAGTCCGTTTGCATTTAAAGTTATTATTGAAAGGTACTTGTTTGTAGCCATTTTTATTTTTGTGTGCCTGTGTTCCTTTTTATTTCTTCTTTTTATTACCTTTTTATTACCTTTTTATTTGTTCTTTTTGCAGCATTCCCTTTAGCAGTTGTTGCATTGCTGGCTTGGTAGTGATGAAGTCCCTTAGCCTTTTTTTGTCTGTGAAGCTCCTGATTTCCTTTTTAATTTTGATTGATAGTCTTGCTGGATAGAGTATTATTGGATTCAGTCCTTTGCTTTCCATCACTTTGTATACCTCTTTCCATTCCCTTCTAGCTTGATGTGTTTCTGTTGAGAAATCTTTTGATAACTGATGGGGGATCCTTTGTAGGTAACTCTCTGTCTCTCCCTTACAGCCTTTTAGAGTCTCTCTTTGTCACTAACATTTGCCATTGTGATTATGATCTGTCTTGGTGTGGGTCTTTTGGGATTCATCTTGTTTGGGACTCTCTTTACTTGTGTAACTTTTTTCTTCCCCATATCAGGGAAGGTTTCTGTCATTATTTCTTCAAAGAGATTTTCTAATCCTTGCTGCTCTTCTTGTCCTTCTGGCAGCCCTATTATATGTATGTTACTTCATTTTGTGTTGTCCCAAAGCTCCCTTAGGCTGTCCTCCTGCTTTTTAATTTTTTCTCCAGTTGCAGTTCAGATTGGGCTTGTTTCTGTACTTTTTTGTAACTCAGTAATTCGGTCCTCTGCTTCTTCTAGTCTACTGTTGCAAGCTTCCATGGTGTTTTTGATTGTAGCTATATCACTTTTCATTTCTTCCTGATTTTTGCATAGGTTATTGATTTTCTCATCCATCAGGTGAATGAACTCTATGACCATTACTCTGAATTCTTTTTTTTTTTTTTGTCATATTGCATGCTTCTGTTTCACTTATTTCCTTTCTTGGTGATCTTTTTCTTTCCTCTGGGGATTGTTTCATTGTCTCTCCATTCTATCACCAGAAGGTTCAAATGTCAAGTAATGGGCCATATGTAGTGGGAGCTTCACACCCCGCAAGTGTCACTGAAGAGCTCTGACACCAAGATGTGTGGCTACCTTGGGTTGGGGAGCCACGCTCATTCAGGATCACATTCACAAACACTTAATGTGGCCTCATGTGCGCACCTAGAATTAGGGACCCTGCCTGTGCCATGGTGAAACAGATCATGCTGGCATGTGCCAAAAATCAAAGTCCCCTAGTGCCTGTCAGGAGTCAGAGACCTCCTGTGTCCGCACCGCTAATCGAGTATCAGAGTCTCTGTTGCTTGGTGTGGTCTCGCGCGGACAATCAGGGTCCCTGTTTGGGCATGTGCCATGAATTGGAGTTACTAGCTCTTAGTGTGAATGCACTGGGAATCAGGGATCCCAGGTGCGTGCAATGAGAAACAGATTCAAGTCACCGGTGCTGCCTCTTGCATGGAAAATCAGGTTCCCCGGTCTGCTTGGGGGACCGAGTTGCGCAGTCGCACTGTTTCAGCAGAAGGTGCATTCCTGCCCTGCGGAAAGAAGCCTTCCGTGTGTGCTTGCCCTGAATCAAAGTCAGGTGGCACTGCCCCCCAGTGTGGGCCTGGGGTCTGGTCACGTAAGTGTGCACTGCAAGAAACAAACTCCCCGTGTCCGTCACCCAGGCTCACATTCAGCACTGCCTCCCTGTGGGCACAGGGTCTGATCCCCGGAAACAAACTCCCAGAGTTTGCGCCCCCAGGCTCAGATTCAGCTCTGCCTCACTGGTTGGGTGCAGGGTCTCATTGTGGGAAACAAGTTCCCTGAGGTCATGCCCCCAGGCTCAGATTCAGCGCTGTCTCCCTGTGTGGGTGTGGGATCTGGTTGCGGAAAACAAACTCCCCAAGATCACGCACCAAGGCTCAAATTCAGCACAGCCTACCTGCTGGGGCGCACGGTCTGGTTGCAGAAAACAAATTTCCTGAATCTGGGCCCCTAGGCTCAAATTCAGCACAGCCTCCCTGTTTGGGCATGGATTCTGGTCACGGGAAACTAACTTCCTGTGTCCACACACCCAGGCCCGAATTCAGGTAGAGCTTCCACTGCTGTGTGTGGGCAAGAGGTCTGTTTGAGCAGAGAGGGTATGGCAGTTCCTATGCCTCTGATGTCGGGATGGTGGGGAGGGGGATTGGCTCTGTAACTCATAGGAATCTGCAGCCTCGGTGCCTGGGGTCTTGGTGTCCGTGGGCCTGCAGCTGTGGTCGCAGATCTTTTACCTGAGTGGCTGTGGTCTCCTTGTTTGCCACTGAGACCAGCTTGGGTAATAGCGAGGCTAGGATCCTAGTCTCAAGCAGTTCTGTTCTTCAAGATGGTGCAGACTCTGTGCCGGGGGTGTCCTCCCCGGAGTTTTTGTGGTGGCAGCAGGTTTTGCCGTCTAAGACTGCCCATTTAGGCAGCCCCTTGAAAGACCTGTAGGATCTAGCTGTCCCTAGCTCTCACTCACACACACCACACACGTCCACACACTCCTCTATCGCTCCCTCACTCTCTCGCAAACCCACCCTACCTTCTTGCTGCTCTCCATCTTTTTTTCGGGAGTCCATTTCTGATGGTGTCTTTATGATATGATATGGGGAATTTTAGGATAATTCTTAACAATATGGGTTGCTGTGGTGCTACATGCCAGGTCCAGAGCTTAGGTGCCATATATGTGCCCACCTGCCATTTCTTATTGAGGGCTGACCCAGTGAACAATAAGAATGAGATAGAAGACATCAGTGTCACTTGCACTTGAAAATTCCCACCAGGATGGGAAAAGGAGAAGAGAGAATGGTGAGAGAGAAATGTATTACAGAGGTGGTAAACTAGAGTTTTAAGAAAGAAGCTGATTAGAAAACACCCTGTCCTTGTCATGGCTTATTTGTGTTTCCAGTCAAGTTGTGCCTTTGAGAATGAAGCTGTGAGACAAGTGTGGATCAAAGAACTATGGGCAGCAGGTAATGCAAAGTGATGGCCTCAACAAACTGGGATTGGAGTCAGAAGTGTAATGGGCATTACCATGTTGTTTGGTGTCTTGGAGGCACAATTTGGAGAACAACATGGGTATTGCCTGACAACACCAGTATCAAATCCATCACATTCCCATTATGTGCATCATCTCTTCCTCCCCTGTGTGCCTAACACCCACTGTTATTAAAAGGGGGCAGTGTGACTCACATTTGAGGATCAGAAGACAGGTATCTTGTATCTGTTCATCTGCTGTTATTGTTGTGAGAAGACACAGCATCAGTATAAGGGGAGATTGACTTTAATGGGACCAAGGGCTCTTATCTTCTCTGATGTGGGGAGTAGGGAAGCATATGGATGTGCAGGGTGGGGAGTATGGCAAACTTGGAATCTCAAGAGAGAATCTTATCATGGGATGTACTGTCTCCATTATGACAGGATATGAACTTTGAGGACGTGGCCATTGCCTTCTCTCAGGAGGAGTGGGGGCTCCTTAATAATGCTCAGAGACTTCTGTACTGTGATGTGCTGCTGGAAGTGTTTGCACTTGTATCATTCATAGGTAAGACCTTCACATCTCTCCTAGTGTCCTGAGGTGATGCCCACTCTTTATTTATTCTCCAGACTTAGCACTCTCTCTCTCTCAAAGCTAGACCATGGGCTCTGCTCATTTCCCCCACTGTCTTGTCTAATGGGCTGTGGCTGCCAGTGCTGAGCTCTGCAGAGAGCCCTGAGCAATAGACTCCATAAGCCTCCCTAACACCAGTTGCCTCATAAACTGCATGAAGTGTGTGGGTATCAGCAGTCTTAAAGACAGCTTCATGGGTCCCTCCTGCTATTCTACTCCCGGGAGGGTGACTATATCCAGATCAATGGCTTCCACTTCTGCACCTTTCCTGTAGATAAGGACCTTGGTGAATGCCTGTGCCAGGTATTGTCTTTATGTACATGCACCAGAGACTGTTCTTGTAAGACCCTCCTTCCATTGTTGTTTGTAATATTACCTTCTGTGAATATTATTGCAAACCGAATGCTATGGGCAAGTGATGGCTGCTCACCTCTGTTGTCTTTCATTGATACTTGGAATGTTTATTTTGTACGTATTTCTAGAGAAGGAGGAGCAGGGAGAACCTCAGTTTTTTCCAGAGTGAACGTACAGGACGGTCCTAGAGGATGCCTGGTCTGGCTGAGTGGCAACTGGGGGGAGGTATGACATAAGGATGGTGTTCAGATTGTACCAGAAACCTGCTTCTGTCCAATATTGTTTGGTGCAGGTTCCAGTGGCCACACCTCATTTATACCTTTCCTTTTCCACACTTGATACTTTGCTGACTTGTCATTTCATCAATGACTTGTTAGTTTGGCTATCTTCTCCTTTGTGTCCTTTTTACATCACCTATTCCTCTGAACATCTCTTTCTGCAGTATTCTACAACATGGATCTATGCAAGTGTTATGAGGATCACATGCATGCTTAAACACCCCTCAAACACCAGCTACTTATATATTGAATTTTACTTGGAAAGTGAACCAACCTTCTGCACATCTTGCCAATGTCACCAGCAGAGAAGATCTACTGAATGCTGTTAGCAGCAGAATGAGCTGGACATTCCACTTATCTTTCATGTGGTGCTCGCCATGTTTTTGCTCTATTTCTGTTGAAATGTCCACTGTTTTGTGATCTTCAGTGGTCAAGAACTTCCCAGGGGCCTCTTATTAAGCCATCCTATAGGTCTTTTATTTTCAGCCAATTGCATGAAACCAAGGTAGTATGTGCAATACAGTTTTATATCGGGACTTGCCCCTGTCACCAGGGTCACCATTCATTTTCTCATCATTTCTCTGTTTTCAGGTCACTGCCATAAAATAGATGATGTGGAGGCCTATTCTGAACACAGTGTATCTGTAGGAGAGTCTCAGGTCAGGGCTTCCAAGACAGCTGTAGCCACCCAGAGGACCCATCTGTGTAAGCCGTGCTTCTCATTGTTAAAAGATATTTTGTACCTGACTGATTTACAAGTGGTTTACTTTGAGAAGAATGTGTTCTTAAGTGATGCGTGTGTAAGAGACTTGTGTTTCAGTGCAAACCCTCACCAGCAACAGAAGGATGCCAGTGGAGAGAAGCCCTGGAAAGAAGATATGGAGAGTGCCTCGCTTGTGACGAGTTGCTGCTTCTACTTATCTGGGGTGCCTGAAGCCAATATGGAGGTTGGTGAAGACTCCCCAGCCATCTCAGGGCTTCTCCAGTACCAGGCCACTCTTAACACTGAGGAGCCACACAGTAACAATGAGATTTCACAGGAATTTGTCAGTGGAAAAAGACATCACCAGTGGGTTGGATGTGAAACAGCTGTCAGCCAGAAACAGAAAGTTGCTTATGAGAAAGGTCTCTGCTCTGGAGATATGATAGATGAGTATAATAAATGTGGGGAAGTGTGTAGACGTATCTTCAACCACCTTCAACACAGGAGAGTTCACACTAGAGAAAAGCCCTATGAGTGTACTGATTGTGGGAAGGTCTTCAGTGAAAGCACTGCTCTCATTAAACACAACAGAGTTCACACTGGAGAAAAGCCATATGAGTGTAGTGAATGTGGGAAGTCCTTCAGTCAAAGGTCTGACTTCACTAGACACCACAGAGTTCACACTGGAGGAAAGCCATATGAGTGTAGTGAATGTGGGAAGCATTTTAGTCGAAGGTCCGACCTCACTATACACCACAGAGTTCACACTGGAGAAAAGCCATATGAGTGTAGTGAATGTGGGAAGCATTTCAGTGAAAGGGCTGCCCTCACTATACACCACAGAGTTCACACTGGAGAAAAGCCATATGAGTGTAGTGAATGTGGGAAGCATTTCAGTGAAAGGGATTTCCTCATTAAACACCACAGAGTTCACACTGGAGAAAAGCCATATGAGTGTAGTGAATGTGGGAAGCATTTCAGTGAAAGGGATTCCCTCACTAAACACCACAGAGTTCACACTGGAGAAAAGCCATAAATGTGCAGGGGATGTTTTATTTTTCTCACTTATTGTAAGAACCCTGAAGGGGCTCTATGGGACCCTTTATATGAATGTAAATCACTTTTAAGGGAACGTACACCCTGCTAGATTCCTCATAAATTTGAGGTACAAGTGAGACTTGAAGGAGCTGCATTGTACTTGCTCATATGCCCAGACCTACGATCCAAGTGATGTCACAGTCTGTCGCTCAAGAGATTTCACCTCTAACACCTGGCTCACCTGAGGAGTGTACATCGGTCACAGTCCCTGGCTGCTCAGGGGACTGTATTCTGTGTTCTCACTTCTGCTTGAAGTAATTATGGTTCCTCCAAGCTCTTGGCAGTGTCTTCATTCATTTCTCTATGACTAGAAAATGGACTTGACCCAGGATTCATCCAGAGCACCAGTTCTCAGCTAAGAAGTGCTACCTCTTTCAGGATCATAGTGGTACTCACATTATGCTTTGATAAATTTGGGGGGATTCTTAGTCACCAACCCGCAAACCCCTTGCTCTCCTGTGCTCTGGTTTATGATCTTTTTTAAAAGGTGTTGTTACATTTGTACCTTTAACTTTGGTTTTATTCACGGCCACAGATGACTTGCAAACACAAATGTGATCTGTCAGCATGCAGAGATGAATAGATGTTGTGTTTATCCCAAAATTTATGTGGTTTAGAAGGGAGAGCATAATGGCAAGAAATCACTTTTTTTCCAATATTGGCTTATTATTTACTGCAGCCCATGGCCTTGAAATAAAGACCACATGACTGTGCATTTAATCTGCAGCCTAGTGCCTCGATTATTGGTGAGGGCAAAGGTCACTCTGAAGGTCACTCTGCTTCTGTGACCAATATGAATCATGTTCTCTGTTCACAGTATGTATTACACAAGCTTCAGCAATGTTTAGAGAGCCTGCTCTCCATGTACTGCAAAGGAGCCATGTGCTAGGACGTATGGAATTTCATAGGCTGGTGTCATTTGTTGTAAGACTCTGAGGTGGAACCACAATTAGGACAGAAACAGTTTCAATAGTGAGTGGGAAAGCCTGCAGTAAATTAAATGATAGGTGCCTCTTCTGAACATAAAGCCACCAAGGTCTAGGGTCTGTGGTTTGTGTGACCTTTATGTTCAGACAGTCTCAGGACCTCCAGAACTGTTTCGTGTAGCTGACGTCATTGGCACATAAAATAACCTAATGCTATTGTGTATTCCCTGGTCCCTCTAGAGTGTTTACATAAGGTAGTTGCTCAACAGGCAAGAAGTCAAAGCTAGAGAAAGAATAATCCTGCAATCTGTCCCAGGATGTATCTTTTGTAAGCAGTCAGCATTCCTGCTGAATTTCATGGCAATAGTTTTTTTTTAATATATACTTTTATGATTTTGGAGAGAAAGAGAGAGAGAGCAAAATATCAATGATGAGAGAGAATCATTGATCACTTGCCTCCTGCACGCCCTGCTCTGGGGATCAAGCCGACAACCTGGGCATGTGACTTGACCAGGAATTGAACCTTGACTTCTTGGTTCATAGGTCGATGCTCGACCACTGGGCCACACCGGCTGGACTGATGGCAATAGTCTTCACTGCTTGCCAATATTTGCTGTCACTGAGGCTAGGCTGGTCCTCCCAAGAAATGAGGAGAGGGATGGTCCTGTCTATATAGGGTTGCCATCTTAATTTTCTAACAACAGAGGGATATCTAGGATTTACATGAAACCACCTTTCAAGACTTTACTTAGGTATATGTATAACTGACGAGCAAGGGAATGCAGTTTTCTAATGTGTAGTATTTGGTGAGGTTGAACATGCAGATAAAGCTGAGAAACCATCACAGGTAAAACAGGCTTCTCTGTTACCCACATCCATGTTGGGTAAAAAGTAGGCTTACTGTTGTGAGTATGCCAAAAGACACGGTTAATTCTCTTTTTCAAGTAACTATTTTATGTATTTTAAAATGTATTTTCTATTAAATTTTGAAGGGAAGGGAGAGGGAGAGAACAGCAATCATCTGCCTCCAGTGTGACCAATTATTGGGGATTCAGGAAGGCATGTGCTCTGACCTGGAAGCAAACCACTGGCTTTCAGTGACCATGATCACAGCCAACAACATGAGGCACAAAAGGCCATGCAGAGTTTATATTTGTGTTGTTATTTATTAATCATTGTATTATTTCCATACCAACAACTCTAAACCTACTTTTGCCACACCCTGTATTTACCTCCAGTCCTTTTGTCAGCTTTCTGCCTCCCAGCCCTCCATGCAGGCATCGATTTACCTTCCTGTACAGTAGAGTAGTTTATATTTTTCATAATTGTATTGGCACTATAAGGTGCATTCTCTTTAACAAACACTGGCTTCCTTCATGCTACACAGATATTTTGAGATTCGACACTATTGTTTATGTAAATAGTTAATTTTTTATTTCTAGGAAATAATGTATTCTGTGGATAACCACTTTAACTACTGAGCTGTCTATGGTTTCAGTTATTTGTGCGTTTGGGGTTTTATAAATAAAACACCTGGGCCTAACCGGTTTGGCTCAGTGGGTAGAGCATCGGCCTGTGCAGGAGACAGCTGGTCAAGGTTTCTCATCGATGTTTCTAACTCTATCCCTCTACTTTCCTCTCTGTGAAAAATCAATAAAATATACTAAAAACAAGAATTAAAAAAATAAATAAAAATAAAATGCTGGGGATGGTGTATTCCGTTCTTTCAACAGGTGTATGTCTTAGGGATCAAACTGTTCCAGTGTCAGTGAATGTGTTACATTTTAACATATGGAGAACTGTGATCTAAAATGGTCAATCACTTGGCCTTCCCACCCACCCACAGTAATGAAAATTCCATTTTTCTGCAACCCTGCCAGCACATGTGAAAGTTAATCTTTTTAAATATTAGCCCCATCAATGAGTATACTGTTAACTTGCTTTTGTTTTAATTCCATTTCCGTAAAAATGTTTGATGGCGATCATTTCTTCATGCATTTCTTTACACTGTCTTTATCTCCTTTGTTTAAATGTCTGCTCAGGATTTTTGTTTATTTTTAAAGTTAATTTATGAATCTAACCAATAGGAGGACAGTGCAGCCTCTAAGACATATGTTTGAGTTTCACTCATTCCTCAGTGACTCCACTGACTTCTTTGCCGTGTGGAATTCTTCGTTTGGAATTAATATACAAAATATTTTTTTCTCAATTTTTACTTTACATGTGATTTATATCCCACTTGTGCCTTACACTTATAAGTTTAATCTGCATTGTTCACATTCTCTACTGGTGGTCTTTAAGTCTAAGCATTTAACAATACATTAAGTAAAGTCCCTAGGTTGTAGTATTTTACAAATTTGCTGGTATAAATACTCTCATCAACACCATAGTTTGGCACGTCAAACTGCCAGAATGATGCCATTGAGCATGGACATAAGATATTTCAGTATACCTCATTATAGTTTATTTTCAGCATACTGATACGGTAGCAATGATTATACTCAAGAACATTCATGAGTTATTGGAAAGTGACAAGTTTTAAACATTTTTAAAAGTTTGATATAAGTATAATTGACTTAAAACAAATTTAAACTAAATAAATATATACTTAAAATATGTTTTTATTAGAGGAAGGGAAAGAGATTGAGAATCATCAGTGATGTGAGAGAATCATTGATCAGCTGCCTCCTGAAGACCTATACTGGGTATCATGCCTGCAACCTGGATATTTGCCCTGACAGTAATCCAACTGTAACCTCCTGGTTCATAGCTTGATCCTGAAGGACTGAGGAACACCAGCCAGATAAAACACATTTCTTAACATGCACTTTTATGTTTCCATACATGTCTGCATCCCTGAAACCAAATCCTCCTCCCCTTTTCAGTGCTTCCTAATTGGCACATGAAATTACTGATGCAAGGACATAATCTGCCTTTGTAACAGCTTATTTCAAATATATCCATATAAAGAAAACACGAAACATACTGAATTTTAGTCACTATCTCTCATCACAGCAGTTATAGTATCTACCTATTCGTAGATACATTAGTTATTTTACTTAAAACCCCTGGTAAGTATTTCCCTGGCCAGATAGTTCAGTTGACTCAATAATGCCAAGGTTGCAGATTCCATCCTCAGGGACGATGCAAGAATCAAACAATGAATATAAAATTAGTGGAACAACAAATGGATGTCTCTCCCTATTCTATCTCTCTCTAATCAATATATTTGTGGGTTTTCCCCCCTCCAAATGAGTCAACTAATGTGAACACCATCACAGACCAGGAACCATGTGGTGAACCAGCCATAAGGGTTCTCATGAGGGCAGAGGACAAAGTGAGGGAGAGGACAGGAGGGGAGGTGCTGCTGCTGTCAGTGTGGAGGGTGGGGAACTGGGGCTGAGCTGCACAGACAACCACACGTAATTATGACATCTGTGCTCCCTGAGAATAACCCCTAGGGGGCTGGGGAAAGCTCTGGGCCTCGACATGGGCCTTGTGGTCTCAGCACCATCCAGCCAGGGGTTGAGACTGGGGCTATTTTGGATTCAGGTAGTGGAAGAGCCCAGATCCCTCCCAGGTGTTCCAGAGCAGCTCCTGATACTTGAGGCCCTCAAATCAGCTCAGCAAACTCTGAGCAGCCCACACACTCCCCTGAGCTCCACAGGCATTGTTAGACTCTCTCTGCTTATGCATTTCTAGGTAATTTTCCACTTCAATTTTATTAAAAATTCTACTGCCCGACCAGTCCTGGGTGTAGCATGGATTCTCCAGGAAATGGTGCTGTGTTTTTTCAATGGTGAGACCATTTTGCAATGTAAGCATTTCCAGAAGGAGAGGCTTGGTCTGAACATGATACCACATTGGGGGGATGCATTACAGGTGGTCTCCACCCTCCACAAGTTTGGCCTGTGCAAAGCAGACCCTTGCACCCGAAGTGAGGTGATGGAGCCTGGGCTCTGAGAGACAATGCACTGTGGGATGTGAGGTTGAGGGGGCAGGGAGTTAGGGTGTTGGGACAGGATTGGTGATAGGATTTCCTGCCAGCATATGGGGGTGTGTCCATTGTCTGTGTATCCTGTGGCACTGTCTGGGTGGCTGCAATTGTGTGTGTGTGTGTGTGTGTGTGTGTGTGTGTGTGTTCCCCATGTCTACAGTGTGGGTCTGTGTAAACCTTTACATAAGCCCAGCAGAGGCTGGGAGTGTTCTGTACCTGTGTGTTTCTGTGCTTGGGTTATTTGTATGTTTCTCTCTGAGTCTGTGCACCCCCACAATGGGCAAGTGCATAGGCAATCTTCGGTGAGGCGTTGTAGAGGCACCTTCCTCTGCATCAATATGTTCCTCTTCCCCACCCCCAGGTGAGCCCCTTCTTCTCTTCCAGGCATCTGGTGTCCCTATGGAGGTCTCATCTAAGTCTCAAGGATGAATTAAGCATGGTGTCAGTTCAGAGAATTCCAGGCTATGGGAAGGTGGGGAATTGAAGAAGACTCTGATTGCAGACAGGAGATATAGAGTGTGGATTGGGATCATTTGGGAAGGACAATAGTCTTTGTGAAGGAGGTGGAGGATCCAGGATTTTTGCGAAGGAATATGAGGATGAGGTCATGTGGGGGGAAGCTGAGGGGGAAGACTTCTGGGCTCCTAAGTCCCCACTGATAATGAGGAACTGGATATCCCAGGAGTGGGGTGTCCCTTGCTATGTCAAAGCTAGGCTGACAACTAATACAGGAAGCTGCCTGGGGCTCCGTGAAGCGTCACTCCTGGACTTCTGGGCTCTG
Source organism: Myotis lucifugus (assembly GCF_000147115.1). Classification (NCBI taxonomy): domain Eukaryota; kingdom Metazoa; phylum Chordata; class Mammalia; order Chiroptera; family Vespertilionidae; genus Myotis; species Myotis lucifugus. Next base: position 5,746 of record NW_005872826.1, on the reverse strand, counting down.
GTCATTAACTGGGTGTGCATGGCCCACCCAACACTGGGGCCAGGAGGGAGAATTAGGACCAGTGTGTAGAACCATCCAGGGACCGTGTAGCCCACATTCATACACAGAACAAATGGAAAGCACAGGATCACCATTGATGTTAACGTCAGCTTTTTTTCACCATCATCCTCACTGGGAGCTCTCACCAGGGCAATGCAAAAGATAAGGAAACTTGGAAGCAGGTACTGACTGATGTTAATTGAAAAAAAAAAACCAACAGGGGTGTTGGGATGCTCACAGTCCTGTACCCTTCCCAGTAAACACTCTTAACATGTGGGTCTTCACCTTGACCATAGTGCCGGAATTCAGGCAGCCAGGGATTTACCCAAAGTCACACTCAGGATTGGTGTTGAGTTTACTGCCCATGACATCTTACCAAACTCCTTTTTTGGAAGTTCACCCCTTTGAATCTTGAAAGTGATGGTTTTGGGGCAGCTTGGGGAGAAAATCCATCTCAATGAGGAGAAAGCGAACTATCCTGACTCATTACTACTGTCATTTCCTACCAGTCCCCCCTATTCTCTTTTGCCCTTGCACAGCCCAAGAGGTTGGACCATATGTTCACCGTAATGACGCCCATCAAGTATACCTGGTTCTGCAGCCAACCCCCTGAGGTTGGCTGCAGCTCTGTGATGTGCTTTGACCAATGAAATGTGTTGGGAGTGAAGCCTGTCACCACTAACACAAGACTCTGGAAACACTGAGACTGACCACCCTCTCTGTCCATCTCTGATAACGTCAACAGGTACCTACATGGTGGATCCTCCTTTATCCCGGTCCCTGGAGAACCGGGGTATACATATGGCATGAACAAGAAAGATACCTTCTTTATTCTAAGCTACTAAAGCGTTGGGACTGTAACATCTAGCCAATCCTAATGGTTATGAAGTACCGACTCTACTCTCTAGGAGGCATTGATGTTAATGTCAGCCTAACTTTAAAGTCTATTGTTATAGACACTTGGTTTTTTCTTCTAGTCCTGTCTTTTATTTACTCTACAATCAGGCAATCTACATTGAGTCTCTGAACCTGGATTTCCTCACTATGAGATAGACGTTTAAACCATCTCAGGCTGACACATCACCTGGTTGCCTCCTGTACGCACCCTAACCAGTACCTGTGAGGAGCTCTGTAATGGAGGTACATACACTTGACCGGAAGCAACCCCCAACCCTTTAGTCCTAGGGCCGACACTCTATCCACTGAGCCAAACCAGGGAAGGCTCACATGTACACTTTTTAAACATGCCATTTTGATGTTTCCATTCATGCCTGTATTCCTGAAACCAAGTTCCTCCTGCCCTCCTCAGTGCTTCTTTCTTGGCAAATAAAATATCTGATGCATGGACACATTCTGCCTTTGAAATAACTTATTTGAAATATATCCATATGAGGAGAACACTTAAGAAAGCCCATAAATCCTATTCTAGCCTTCCAACATTATCTACCATGGTGGTTGTTCTTGTTTCTATTTATCCATATGTACATTAGTGGGTTACTTAACGTAAAATCCCCAATATGTCTGGCTGTGCCCAGATAGTTCAGTTGGTCAGAGCATCATCTCAATAACACCAAGATTACAGGTTCCATCTCCAGTCAGGGCACATGAAAGAAAATTTTTGACCCAGGAAGGCCAAATCTAATCTACTGTAGGAAATTACAGGAACAAAAAAATTAGTAAATTTCTCTGTCTCCCTATTTCTCTCTCTCAAATCAATATACATGTTTTATTCACCCAGTCAGTCCACACACATGTGAACACCAGCACAGGTCTGGGACTCCATGGTGACCTGCAGCCAGGGTCCTCATGAGGGTCATGCATGCAATGATCCAGAGAACAGTGTGGGAGGTGTCCTTGCTGTCAGGGTGCAGGGTAGGAACCTGAGCTTCACAATCACCCCCAGGGGATGATGACATCTGTGCTCCCTGAGACTAAAACCTAAGGAGCTGGGAGTAGATCTGAGTCTTGACATGCCTCTTGTGGTCTCTGCACCTTCAGCCAGGGGTTGAGATTGGGCTGTGTCAGAATTCAGGTAGTAGAAGAGCTCATATTCCTCTCAGGTGTCAAGGCTGGGAGCAGCCATGGCAGCTGGGAAGGTGTGTGTGGGCAGGAAAAAGCACAGGACAGTTTCCAGGGAGAGTTGGTGCTGGGCCATATGAGTGGCACTGAGGCCTCCTCTAGTCCCAGTTCAGTCTGGTGTCCTCTCTGTTCCTTGGGGCCATGGTTAGTGGGAAACGGAACATAAGTTACCAGGGTAGTCATGACCTGAGATCAGCATGTTCTTCAAGAAAACTTGTGACCCAGGAAGGGCTAACCTAGTCCACTGTAATGAGGTGCTCCAGCCATTGTCCTGCCCAGGGAGGGAGAGGAGCTGTCTCTGCAGAGGCTGATTCCCTATCTGCCCAGCAGGAGGGGGAGCAGGCTGCTGAGCCAGGTGGTCCTGGGTTACCATTGTCTTGAAGTTTAGCCACTGAGGAGGTTCCAGATATTTATCAATCCAGAGAGAGAAAGTGTTCCTGATCTTTCCTTCATGGGTAAGCATCCACCCTGCTGCACTGAGACTGCTCTATTGTCTGCACAGCCCACCTTCTACATTCTTTCCTGGATGTGCCTGTGATGTTCCCACTGAAGGGACGCTCCTGAAGTGAGTTGATGGACCCTGAATGCTGGGAATAGTGTGCTGCTGGGGTGTGTGAGTGAAGGAGCAGAAAGGTTGGGGTCTGGGACAGGGCTGGGGGGCAGGGTCCTTGAGAAGGTGGACTGAGGGAAGGCTCTAGGAATGAGAATTGGAATCAGACTGGATGTAGAGGCAGCAGCCAAGGGCGGGTACATCTGAGACCTGTAAGGACCGGGGGCATGGACACTATTGACCCAACTGTCCCAGACTCCGGAGATACAGAGTCCCCTTCCCTTAGGAGCTTGATTCCTAGTGGAGGACAGCCCACAGACAGTGAACAGGACAGCTGTGACAGGCTATAGAAACTCAGGCACAAGGTGAAGCCAGTGGTGCTGAGTGGGGGCCTCCCTGAGACAATCTGGGATGGGGTGGCAGAGTCCAGTTGGAAGGCCTGCTGGGAGCATTCCCGCCCCCATTTGGGAGATGAAGCCAGGTCACTGTGGCTGCTGTGGACACTGAAATTAGAAAGGGGGTCCTGGGGCATGTGGGCGCTGTGGCAAGACTTGACCCTCTCCTCAGGAGGCCTCACAGTTTGCCTCCAGGCCCAGGCTGCCTTCAGAAGGGCTGATGGGCATCCCCTTCAGAAAAATCATTACCAGAGGGAAATTTGACTTTGCCTATTGGTCTGTCTATGATTATGGTTATTTCCAGGTTTGGAGTATTATAAGTCTTCTGGGAATATTTGTGTTCAGTTATCTCTATTTATGTATATGTTTTACTTCTCAAACTGTTCTTGTGTGGGTGAATGTTAAACACATTAAGATATGCAGAAATGTGACCCAAAATGGTCATTGTTTTTGCCTTCCACAAAGCCACAGTATAAAATAAATCCAGTTTTATGCAACTCTGCCAGCACAAGCAATGGTTAATCTTTTTAAAGGGCACCCAGAATTGAGTCTATTGTTAACTCACTTTTGTTTTAATTCTCTTTACCTAAGAATTTTTTATGGTGAACAGTTTTTCACACATTATTTACACTGTCTTTACCTTCTTTGTTTAAAAAGTTAGCTTGTAATCTCTTTCAAATTGTTTAAAGAAATTCATTATTTTAACTTGAAAGAGGACTGTGTAGCATCTAAGAATATGTTTGAATTTCACTCATTCCTCAATGACTCAAGTGACTTCTTTGCCATATGGAACCATAGATTTTGAATACTGGAAGGAAACTTGTTTTTATTCATTTTTATCCTATGTTCAATTTAAGGAAACTTGTAGCATATACTTATACATTTAATCTTCATTGTTCACATTCTCCAGTACCCTTTCTTTAAATTTAAGCATTGAATAATACATTAAGTGAAGTCTGGGTTTATAATATTTGTTAATTTTCCTGGTGTAAATACTCTCATCATTGTCCGTTGCAAACTGCTAAATTGATGGCACTGAACATAGACATGTTAAGATATATCAATAGCACATCATTATATTTTATTTGCAACATGCTGATACAGTAGCAACAAATATGCTCCAGAACTTTGATAATAAAATAGAATTGTTGGGAACTGTCAATTTTTAAAATTTTCTTAAAGTTTGATGTAAGAATATTTGATTTAAAGTATATATATTTTAAAGCATATGCCTTTGGTGTTTCCATGCATTCCTGCATTGCTGAAACCAAGATCCTCCTGCCCTTATCAGTGCTTCATTTTTAGCACATAGAACTGATGCAAAAATACAGCCTGCCTTAGAAATAGCTTACCTGAAATTTATCCATATAAACGACACTTATGGAACCCCATGAATCCTATCTTGCCTTCCACCACTCTATCATCATGATGGTTTTTGTATGTATCTATTCATACATGATTGGGTATTTTACCTAAATTACTGCGTATGTCTTGCCATGGCCAAATAGCTCAGTGGGTCGGAGAATCATCTCAATACGCCAAGGTTGCAAGTTCCATCACCGGTCGGGGCAACTACAAGAATCACCCGCTGAAGGTATGAAAGTAACAGAACAAAAGAACTGTGTGTGTGTGTCTCTCTCTATCCCTATTTTCCTCTCACTCTAAAATCAATATATGTGTTTATTCACCAGTCAGTCCACGTGTGTGAACACCAGCACAGCCCAGGGCCCCATGGTGACCAGCAGCCAGGATTCTCAGGCAATGGTCCAGAGAACAGTATGGGAGGTGCAGTTGCCGTAAGTGTGGCAGGTGGGGAACCTGGGCTGAGCTGCACAATCACCCACAGGGGATGATGACATCTCTGGGACTAAAGCCAAGAAGCTGGCAGAAGCTTTGAGCTAGGACATGCCCCTGTGGTCTCTGCAACTTCCAGTCAGGGGTTTTAGGCTGGGCCATTTCACATTCAGATGGTTGAGAAGCCCAGATTCCTCTCAGGTGGCAAGGCTGGGAGCAGCAGTGGCAGCTGGGCAGGTGGGTGGGTGTGGGCAGGCAAAAGCCCAGGGCAGTTGCCAGGGAGAATTGGTGCTGGGCCAGGTGTGTGGCTCTGAGGCCCAGCAGGAGAGTGGAGAGGCTCCATCAAGTCCCCACCTGGGACCAAGAGCCCCAGTGAGAGTCCAAGAGCCCCAGTGTGGGCTCCTTCCCTGTGCACAGCTGGGCCCCTGTCATTCCAGTACAGGTTGCATGTGCTCCTTGGACCTGGATGAGTGGTGGCTGCTGTGCTGACAGAAGGCAGCTGAGGACAGAGTTCCAGCCAGACCCCAGCAGGGCCCCATGTCTATTAAGCCAGGCAGTGAGGGGTCCTGCTTCTCCAGAGCTTGTGTCTCAAGCGAGGGGACAAGACGGATCTGTAGTCCCCAGAAAGTTAACTACCTGGTCCAACAGGATGTAGATGTGTTTGGAAGGGAGGGGCTGTGGGAGGGGGGTGGAGTGAAGAGACTGGGCAGGGATAGAGCTTATTCCAGACTCTTATAATGTGTGTCTAGGAGGGAAGTCACCTCATGAGCTCATATACAACTTGCTGTTCATTCAGCAGTGACTTGAGTAAAAGAGTGATTATTAAATTTTGGTTCGGAGGGTGGTTGTTTTGGTTTCAGAAGAAATAAGAGGGAAAGACAATGTCAGT
>NW_005872825.1:32056-39667 GCF_000147115.1 Myotis lucifugus | reverse complement strand
TCTCCCATATCCGCAAATCTATAAATACTACAAATTGCTTGTAGGATAAAACTCCCAAATTTTAATTTTGGTGACTTAAAGTTCTCCGTTAATTTAGTGAAAAATACATATGAGCAACTCCACTAGGCATTGCCAAGGATACAAAATGAGCACAAGACTCCTCTTTCAAGGAATTTACAACCTAATTGGTAGACTATATGTACAAAACAACCTATAAGGCAGAATATATGAGCCACAAATGAGACATAAATAATAACCAGCGATTATATACTTAGCATTTATTATGTGCTAGGTAGTTCACATCTCTTACCATGAATCCTCACAACAACAATATAACATAGAGGTATCTCCATTTACAGATAACAATAGCAATTACCAAATTCCTGCCAGTGCCAGGCGTTGTGTATATATGATCCCATTTAATCCCCATAAAATCTCATTTTATAAATGAGTGTTGGTGATCTGCCTGAGGTCACAGAACTAGTCAGTGTCTATATGGTCTAAATCAGTGGTCGGCAAACTCATTAGTCAACAGAGCCAAATATCAACAGTACAACGATTGAAATTTCTTTTGAGAGCCAAATTTTTTAAACTTAAACTATATAGGTAGGTATATTGTTATTAACTTAATTAGGGTACTCCTAAGGTGGCCTTTGCTAAAAACGTCCTCAATCTGATTGAGGTACGTTCACTGAGGTCAACCCCTTCCAACTCTCTCATCCACACTCGTCTTGTATACTTGTTTCGTCTATCTCCTTTCGTTCATCCTCTCTATATGTCCACCCCCCACTTCTTCTAACGCCACTTCTTCAAAATAGACTCGCCCAGGCCGAAAACCGACTTCTGCGCATGGGCCACGAAGTTCCAATCGCACTGTACGTGTGCGCCCGCACGTGGTATTTTGTGGAAGAGCCACACTCAAGGGGCCAAAGAGCCGCATGTGGCTCGCGAGCCTTGGTTTGCCGACCACTGGTCTAAATGTATGGTCCAAATACACATGTTGGAATCCTATTGCCCAATGGTATTTGGAGATGGAATCTTTGGGAGATGTTAGGTCATGAGGGTGGAGCTCTCACGGGTGGGATTAGTGCCCTTATAGAAGAGGCCTGAGAAAGCTCCTTAGCCCCTTTCTACCATGAGAGGACACAGTGAGAAGTCAGCAGTCTGCAGTCTGCAATCCAGAAGAGGGCCTTTATGAGAACCCAACCATGCTGGTACCCTGATCTTGGACTCCCCATTTCCAGAACTGTGAGAAATAAATTTCCATTGTTTATAAGTCACCAATCTGTGATATCTTTTATAGTAGCCATTACTGATTAGGGGAACTAGAAATTATTGGAGTTCCTTGTAAGAGAGCTCCAAGTCCGATACTCCCCATTTAGGCCCTTCTCATCTCCTAAGTGTATAAGGAACAGAACATGCAATTGGTCTCTGACTCTAGGAGTAAAGCTTGCCAAAGTCTATGGTGTCAAACCCAGATTTCTCTCTGCTTATGACTCTCCTGTTATGCGTGTCTTCTTCCTCTACCCCCCCACCCCCATTATTATTTTCTGAAAGCCTGTGCTTCTATTAGGATACAAGCTACATAGTGGCTGTTAGAGCTATTCTTGTGTGTGTGTGTGTGTGTGTGTGTGTGTGTGTGTGTTTGGGAGATAAAGGACTGCATCTAAGGTATTAGTTTATTTAGTTCAGTCTTCCTATTTGTGCAACAATAGATCCTTTAACAAAACTGCATTCTCTTATATGAGTTGTGCTTTCAAGGTCATAGGAAGAGCAGCAGAGAGCTGAATCAAACGCACGAAATGTTCTTGAAACCATCAGCAAAATGTTTATACCCACATTACCCATTAGAAGGGACATATGTCTGTTTCCAAGTACAATTTATGCATAAAGCAGATTTTCTCATTTAAAAAGGCTTAATTCAACTTACCTTACACACTAAGTATGATGTCAATGTATTTTAATTAGTAATTAAAATTGCCGAAATAATTCCATGGTGTTTTTTTTTTTTAAATTGTAAAATGATCCATCGTGTGGCAATGCACATTGTAATTAAGCAATGATCAGAACAATCATTGCAAACAACAAAGGGAAAGACTGGCCTTTAAAGGAATTTCATAAGGATTGTTTGAGTTGATGTCAAAAAACATTTACCGAGAAATGAATTGAGAATCCCAGTGTGGTCTTCTAAATCTTTCAGTCTGTACCATTTGGTCAGATCAGTCACGCCATTTGAATTAAAGCTAGAGATGGATATAAAGCAGCACGGCCCCCAAACAAACATGTTAGATAATGGAGAGCAGGTGGCAGACAATGAGAAGCTCTGGGGCCACACCATGGTCTTTTTTTTTTTTGAGGGTCTTGCTCTGTTGTTAGGTATGCTGCAAACCACTGCAGAATCCCCCTCGAAACCCAGATGGCGAGACTGTGTGTAAATACTTCAAAGGGGAAGGACTGGAAGGATAATGGGACACGGAAAGACAAAAAAGGCCGAAGAGCGTTCTGTCAGCAGTGTGTGATTGAAAAACCCCACACAGATCTGGCGGAGTTTGCTTATTTCTGAAAAGGACACTCCCTTTGAAGTCTGTCCTTTCAGTCGGAGCTCTGTTAGGCGAAGGGCCTCCCTTACTGCCGACAGGATACATCAAAGGAAGCACCTTGCACTACATGGGAGTGGCATGGTCAGCAAAGACCCTGCAAATTGAGCAACAGAGCAGCTAATGGATATGGAGCCAACAACCTGTACAAAACACCACTCCTTGGTTTTCAAAGGATGAACTGCTTTCAGAAAGGCCTTTACATTTAGGACTGCAAATTCAATGGCTGCTATTTGGTGGTTTTTTCCAGGGCGAAATAGAATGAACAGATCATTAGTTGGTATTGATCAACTACCCAGGGTCTAGTCCAGCCGTGGGCAAACTACGGCCCGCGGGCCGGATCCGGCCCGTTTGAAATGAATAAAACTAAAAAAAAAAAAAAAGACCGTACCCTTTTATGTAATGATGTTTACTTTGAATTTATATTAGTTCACACAAACACTCCATCCATGCTTTTGTTCCGGCCCTCCGGTCCAGTTTAAGAACCCATTGTGGCCCTCGAGTCAAAAAGTTTGCCCACCCCTGGTCTATTTTGAAAATGTGCACAATTTGTAATGCGGGTGTGTCTCTGGCACCCTGACTCGCAGGGAGGTCAGCTCTGTCTCTGAAATGTCATCTTCGCTTTGACAGAGTTTTCAGAGACGGCCAGGCTCCCCCTGCAGCACTTTGGAGAATGCCTCCCGCAAACTCTGGGGTAACACGGGTCGCCATTAACAAGTGAGCCTCCTTCCTTGACTGTTGCCAAGACCAAATTCAATTTTCAGAGAGAATTTCACTCATAAGTGGTTACAGCTGATTCATGATTTTCATTTCTTTGTCAGACACTTAAAATGGCCTTTGAAGAGCCTTCCAGGGCAAAGGCAAATCCTAACTTCTGGATAAAAAGCTCAAATCTCAAGGGAGATAGCAGCCAAACCCCCAATGTTCTCCTGCTGGCATTCTCCTTGCTCCCCACTGTTGCTTCAAAATGACTCTTCTTCAGTTTTCCTGTAGAAGAGCATCTTCCTCTAAAGATGATGCTATTTGGATAAACCACCATTTGTCCGGACTCAGTGGTGCCCATACTGACCTTGCAGTCATGCTCCTCACCCACCAGAAGGGCACCTCCTCACAGTCTGTGGTAAGACCTCCACCTGCAGACAATAGCCTCTAGAGCAGTGGTTCTCAACCTTCTGGCCCTTTAAATACAGTTCCTCATGTTGTGACCCAACCATAAAATTATTTTCGTTGCTACTTCATAACTGTAATGTTGCTACTGTTATGAATCGTAATGTAAATATCTGATATGCAGGATGGTCTTAGGCGACCCCTGTGAAAGGGTCATTCGACCGCAAAGGGGTCACGACCCACAGGTTGAGAACCGCTCCTCTAGAGGCTATCAATGTCCAATTCTGACACCTGAGCCTCCACCTTCTCAACTCAATGACCCGAATCTGTACCCCACTTCAGGCACCCACTTTAAGGACAATGCCTTGTAACACTTCTGAAATCTTGCATTTCAATTTTCTACTCTTGGACTACAAATTCCTAGCCAGGCTTTCACCTTTCTGAGGTTTTGAGTGACAGAGGGAAAGTCCAAGTTAAAGTAGGTTAAAAAAAATCTTACTTTTCCCAATACACATGGGCCTGTGAACACATCAGAAAGGTGAGGGGTTGTAAACATGTCCAGTCCTATATCCTCTGCTTTCTCCAGACTTCTAGTTCCCTCTTAGCTTTTAGTCTTTTTTTTTACCCAAATGGGACACTGTGGTTAATAGCATTTACAATAACCTCATCATAGCACTGGATGCTGCTACACCCTCATCACCAAACCCCAGCCCCAGACCAGTGCTCCAGTAGACCTTTATCCCTTCTTACAGAGAACCAGAGGTGCTGGAGACCTGGAGGGCATGTGTAGACTGGTTTTAAAGCATGATCTCTAACCTCAGAAGGATACTTCATGCTGCCCATGAATCCTCCTTCATAACCACTGGAGATTTTAAATGAGGTGCCCAGGAATGCACAGGAGGCACAAGGTTGTCCTTTACAGAAGAATGGCCATCCCACAGGCTACTCAACAACCTATACTGTGGCGCTGTGGCCTGGCATGAGGTGAGTTAGACATCCTGCCCTGGAACCTGAGCTTTAAGAATGGAAGGAGTTTATCAGTGGGCATCTGAAGAGACTGAAAAAGGGGCAGACATGTAGAGAGCAAGAATCATAGTAATGGCAGCATCTCTCCCCTTCCCACCTCTTTCTTCATAAAAGTATTACTTATTATTTAGACAATGGGATAAGAGGGGACAACCCAGCGTAACTCCTCTCTCATACTGAGTATCAGAAGGGTGGCTGGGCCAGGGGAGATCCAGGTTCTGTGGAACCTGAAGCACATACAACTTGAAGTGTCATCTCAAGAAAATAAAACAAAACACTGTCACAAAAGTAATTCAAATGTATTTCAAAATTGTTGCAGCTTCATAGTGAGCTACATAGTTGGGCAATCAAATTTTATATGGCAATCACCGACTTATCCATGAATAGATGTGTAGTGTTGCCACCGAAACATTAGATTCTTCAGGCCACTTAGCTGAGTCAGGGGCAATTTTGCAAAGCACTTTTGTCTGGAACCACTAGATTTAATCAGGCAGAAATGCTCTAGGGCAGCGGTTCTCAACCTGTGGGTGGCGACCCCTTTGGAGGTCGAACGACCCTTTCACAGGGGTCACCTACAACCATCGGAAAACACATATATAATTACATTTTGTTTTTGTGATTAATCACTATGCTTTAATTATGTTCAATTTGTAACAATGAAATTGGGGGTCACCACAACATGAGGAACTGTATTAAAGGGTAGTGGCATTAGGAAGGTTGAGAACCACTGCTCTAAGTGCTTAGATAGGATGCATCGGTATGCTAAAAACACATGGACTTTTCACACAGACATGCTCAGCTAGAAGTGCTACAGCTCTATGCGCCGAAAACACAAATTCTAAAAACAGAAAATTTCACTTCACATGATTTCCATTAAGAACACATGGTGCATTTATACTTGTATGTGCTTCACTATCAAGCATATTTCTGACAGCAGAGAATGTCTGTTTTGACTGCACATTTGAGAAATAAACCTTTTGCTTAGGATTAGACATATCTGAGGATATGAAGAATATTCTGATAAAGTAGCTTCTGGCTTCCCACATTTCAAACCTTGTTTCTTTAATGCTACTCTGGTACTGGGCGCTATAGGATGAGGTTGTATCACTTTACGTTTCCCCCGCTCTTGCCACAGTTACTGTGTTGGCATAGTGGGCGGAAGGAGATAGCTAGTAGACCAAGTGACTTCAACCCAGATAAATAGAATCCCACTTAAATAAAACTAAGTGTATCCCAAATTCCACCTGCCTTTAGCTGATCTCCCAAATGCTATGGCCTTTCCTGGCAAACCGGTTACGGCAGACCTTGTTTCTTTAATGCTACTCTGGTATTGGGCGTTATAGGATGAGGCTGTATTACTTTACGTTCCCCCCGCCCTTGCCACAGTTACTTGTGTTTGCATAATGGGTGGAAGGAGATAGCTAGTAGACCAAGTGACTTCAACCCATATAAATAGAATCCCACTTAAATAAAACTAAGTGTATCCCAAATTCCACCTGCCTTTAGCTGATCTCCCAAATGGTGTGGCCTTTCCTGGGACAAGAGATCATGAGTGACAGAGGGAAATAAGTTAAAAATCTTACTTTGCCCAATACATATGGGCCTGTGAACACACTGGAAAGGGCTGTCCAGGGGAGGGGTTGTAAAGATTCTGTTTTATTAGCTTTAGAGTAAATTCAGCTTTGTGTCTGGACTCTAAAGGTTGCTCAGCATATAATCTGGAGGTTCCTAGTAGGAAAGATCAGCTACTTTCATACACTGATTGCAAAACAGGCATCTTCCTTATTCTTGATGAAGACTATAGAGGTACAAGATCCAAAGAAGTAGGATCAAAGTGTTTTTTCAATCAGATGAGATATTAAAATTTCTTGAGACCAAAGGAAAGGAGATTAGCTGTAACATGCTGCTTGTTCTCACAAGAGAGCAACGTAGCCCCCAGGATAAATCAACCCTATAATATGGACGAGGTCAAGTGTGCATCAGGTAGAAGTAACCTGCAGTGTCTGTATCCCCACCCAGGGGCTTTTTCCCCACCCCAAACCCTTGGCCAATCAGTCATCTCAGCTTTGAATTGTTCACCCAGTACATCAACTCACTGGAGATGATAAAGTTGTTCTACTTAGAGCAGGGTTTAGTAAACTTACTTTGTAAAAGATCAAATAGTAAACTTTTTTGGTTTTGTGGGCCACATGGTCTCTGCTAGTGTGAATGCAGCGATGGACAAAACACCAATGAGTAGGCGTGGCTGTGTTCTAATAAAGCTCCATTATGGATGCTGAAATTTGAACTGCAGATCACTTTCCTGTGTCACAAAATATGTTGTTTGATTTGTTAATGATTAAAAAATACAAAAGCCATTTTTAATTTGAAGGCTATGCCAAAACAGGTAGCAGGTCAGAGTTTGCCCCAGGCTATAGTTTTTGCTGATCTGTTTTACAATATGCTCAGGAAAGATTTGGGATTAAGCTGATGGCAGGTTCAGATGGACACCATTTTTCGGTTCTCCATTTCTATGCAGAGGCAATTCTGTGTATCAGCTGTTCTTTAGGCATTATGCTGACGCTCTAAAATATCTTTCTGGGTATCCCCCCTCAAAGGGCTAAAATGCAACATTATCAGCTTTCCTATCCATGACTTCTGATTGGCTACGGGTGGTTTGGGTTGGCTTGGGATCAAGAGCATATGTTATAGAGACACAGTACCAATGCAACGTGATGGCCACAACCCAATTTGTACAACCGCACTGACAGCTCAGTCGTTTGCACCTATATTGTGCTCCTTATGGGACTCTCTTATTATCATGAGTATTGAACTCCAAGAGACTTTATTAGTCCCAGTTACTTGGATTTTTAAGATATATCAATTTAGTAATGTTACATAA
>NW_005872825.1:17137-31677 GCF_000147115.1 Myotis lucifugus | reverse complement strand
GACCAGCAAGTTTACCACCTAAACAAGCAAATCTTTCCTACATACTTAAATGTATAAATTTAAATGTTATTAAATTTATAATGATAGAGACTCAAATTCTTCCAAGCTTTCCATTATTGTTTGTAAGTGTAGTTAAATTCCAGCCTAATTTTCAACTTAAGATCACAAGTCTATACATTTAAATTGTAATCCCCTTAACTAATCCATCAAGTTCTCTATCATGTCAAATTTTCTTAAACATCACAAACACAATAAATATGCAATACATACAGATTATCCCAATGATCATAAAACCTAACCTTATCCCCAAAGTACAGATAATATGAGTTGATTTACTTTCATTAATTCTTTAAAATTTTAAAAAATTATTGATTTTTTTTTGAAAGAGAGAGAGAAACATCCATTTGTTGTTCCACTTGATTCTTGTATGTGCCCTGACTGGGGATCGAACACCCAATCGCGATGTATTAGGACAGGGGTGGGCAAACTTTTTGACTCGAGGGCCACAATGGGTTCTTAAACTGGACCGGAGGGCCGGAACAAAAGCATGGATGGAGTGTTTGTGTGAACTAATATAAATTCAAAGTAAACATCATTACATAAAAGGGTACGGTCTTTTTTTTTTTTAGTTTTATTCATTTCAAATGGGCCGGATCCGGCCCGCGGGCCGTAGTTTGCCCACGGATGTATTAGGATGACACTAACCAACTGAGCTACCTGGCCAGGGTTACTTTCATTAATGCTTAATTTTAAAGCATCCTGGGGTAAAAGTACCTTATCTTTTAAGTCAAGGGCCAGCAAACACAGTCCAGTACCTGCTGCCTGTTTGGGTATATCTTAAATGCAAATGGAAAAAACACACACAGTAAAACAAGATTTCAGCATCCATAAATAAAGTTTTATAGACATACAATTATGCTCATTTGTTTAAATATTGTATATGACTGCTTTCAGGCTAGGACGTCAGTGTGGAGTGGTTGAGAGAGACCATATGGCCCTCGAACCTAAAATATTTACTCTTACAGAAAGTTTGTCACTTCCTCATTTTTTTTTTAAGGAGACACAAGTCCTACTCTGCTTGAATTTCAAACACCCAAATAAAGCATCATGGCAGCAGACAGTTTTGCCTGAAGGGTGTCTGGAGACTATGGGCAAAGAGCTTCTTTTAGACACTGTTTATCCTCCTTCCTCCTCCATGTACCCAGAGCACCATAAACAATAAATACTGAGGATAGGAAAGAAAGGATGGGAAAGGCAGAGCTATACAGGGGTGGGCGAAAGTAGTTTACAGTTGTGAGTACACGAAACACAGAGTTTATTCTTGTACTTATCAATTATTGTATTATCATTTATTTATTATTATTAACCCATTTTTGCCCACCCATCTATTTTGGGTATAAGGACAGAGATAACCATTCATCCCACGTAACTCTTTACTCACCCACCAAGATACAAGAGCTACAAGTGTGTACAGCTCTTCAGGGCTTGTCAGCAGCTGCTGAGCAGTGGAGGCCACTTCTCCCCCGACCCAGAAGGAGATGCTGTGGGAGCTGCTCCCCGGGCTCCAGGTCTGACAGTGTGAATGGCAGCCTCACTTTTCAGTCAAGCTCCAGAGCGCCCATGTAGGAGAGCTGGCTGTCTTTCCTAGCTGTCAATGGTCCCATTCAACCATCTTCTCTGTATGTGGCTCCTCTTGCCTTGATAGATGGTTTAACTAAATATTTTAGCTAAGCCTTTCTCTGGGGAAGCATCTCAACACCCAGTTTAAGCTTAACTTAATTTACACCTTTCCTGTCATCACATCAGGAAGTCTTACATGTAATACTTGCATATATGTTTTAATGTGCATTATAGGTATATATTTGATCCATAGCTTATAATTTGAACTCATAACTGATACCACTGTAATCAGCTAGTTATTGATAATAGGAGAGGAGCAAAGGGAAGGCAGATATTATTGGAATGTCATTTGGGCAGCTTCACTAGGAAGCTGCAATTTCTCCCCAGGGAATCACGGGCCTATCCCCTGCAAATCATGGCCAGGGGGGTAGGGGGGGGGGAGTCCAACAAAGGGGAAACAGACGCATGCACAGTGAAGTTGGGGTGACTAGGGAAGGTGTCTATCAGACACACCTGGGAACAGAGATCATTGGCTAGAATGGGTGTGGCTACTGGCAGCCTGTGAAAATTTGGGGGGTACATAATACCCTAAACAAAGGAATTCTCTCTCATGGCCCTCTTTTGTGGCTCTTGTTACTCTTGACTCTTGGCTTGTGGGCTCTCTTATTTCTGCTTCCTTGCATTTACCATGTTTCCTCCATAGCCATGTGGCCCTGCGGCCCCCACATGGGATAGACCACAGCAGGGAGCACAGCTAAGTTAGCCTGATGAGGAACTGGACTGCTCCAACATGGAACAGAAACTCCGGACACCGACTCTGATTCTAGCCCCATTGAAGCCACTGCTATGCTTCTTCCTTGGCAGGACAAGGAGAAATGGGACCTTGGAAACAGCCATTTGATTCCGCAGAAATAAAAATCACTTGTTCTCCCATGCAAGTCTCAGAAAGTAATTTTTCTTGGGATATTGCAAGAATTCAACTCCCACGAGCAACGGGTGGGGACGAGGACCTCTCCCTACCCGTAACACAACCTTTCCTCCTAAGCAATATTTCCACAGCACTTCTGAACCAGAAGTAAAGCCACAATGAAGCCAAGTGTCATCTAGGGGAGCACAGAGAAAGTTCAGAGCCTTTGGCTGTCTTTAGCTTTGCCTTTCAGTGAGCTCACACAAAGGATTGTTGAAATGCCTCCCTCAGAGCGTTTTTGGAGTCCAGTTTTCATTTCCAGAAAATCTAAAGTAAAGGAAGATACTTGAAATACAGGGGGAAGGAGGAAAATACAGAATAGGAGGGGGGCATTTGAATGGAGAGGAAATATAAGCCAGATGGTTAAAACAAATTTCATTTGTAATTACTACACTGAAATTATGGCAGGAAGTTTATAGCCCCTCCATTGCTTAAATAATCCTTTAAAAATAGTGTTATTTTTAAAAAAGAAATACTCAATAAGTGGGCAACTCAAAGTGCCCTCTGAAATAGAAAATGATTCTTAAACATAATCAGATCAGTTTGTTGAATCTAAATGTCAAGTGTATCTTACTTTTTGAGTTTTGACGCTAGCTCAGCTCCAAAGTATGATTTATCAAGATCATGAGTGATGGAGACTAGAAGCCAGATTTACATTAATGTTGATTGATGTGGGGAAGCCATAATTATGGGGCTTGTATAGAGAAACTCCAGGTTAGAGGGCTAAGAATGTGGTAGTTTTATAATGTTGTAAACATTTCTTAGTTTATTTCAAAATTTCTGTAAGTCTATTTTGCTTTTTATAATTTTAGTCTATTTTTTGTAGTAAAACATTTAAGATTTAGCCTGTTAGTAAATTATTGATGTGGTTTTGATCAAATCATTTAAAAAATTAAATGAAAATATAAATTTATTTTAAAAAAATGGTTTGATCAAAACTACCTCAATAAATAGTGCTAGGCAGCACAGCAGCCTCACTTCAGAGAGACTTTGTGCTAATGAGATTATACACTTGCTAATGGACAATACACCTCATTGAAAGAGAACTATTACACAAGGCTTATAGACTGTGGCACAGAGGAGAAGGAATATAGATAGAAATTTAATATCAAAGCAAGAGCTGTGGGGATACAGTTTACAAAAAATCCAAAATTATAATCCTTGGAAAACAAAAAAAGGGCAGGTAGAACCTTTAATGGGGGTGGGTGGGTGGGTGTGAGCGTTTCTAAACCTTTTCTGACCCTTAAACCTGCCTTGTGAAGTCTTCCAGGAGTTGAAGGGACCATTTCATCATTTTCATGCAGTACTGATAAGGAGAGACTGATATAATGCTGTCAAGTTTTTAAAACATTTTTACTATAAAATAAAACACCAAAGCAAGTGTAGAGCTTAAAGAATTATTAGAAAGTGAAAAGCCATGTAACCATACCTACAGTAAGAAACAAAACCTTGATAGCACCCCTAAAGGAGACCATTTTCCTGAATTTTATAGCAATTACTTTTAATTTATTGTTTGTATTTTTTTATCATCTAACAAATTCTAATTATATCACCCGTTCTTTGATGCTTTTACTCAACATTCTTGTCATTTCTGGGATTGATTTTTCTCTCTCTCCATTAGTTGGGAAGTTATACCATCACTTAAAGAACACTTCCTTTAGTGAGTGTTACTGATGAACTCTCCTACTTTTGTCTGACTTATCCCATCCTCATTCTTTATTTTTCATCACTATTACAGATGTCCCCCAATTTCCTCCCCATTGCCCCCCTTCTCCCAGCTTCTGTTCCACCCCAGGCCTTCACCACACTATTGTCTATGTCCATGGGCTAGGCATATCTACATATATAAAAGCCTAAGCAACCGAACAACCAAACGACCAGTTGACCAGTTGCTATGACACACACTGACCACCAGGGGGAAGATGCTCAATGCAGGAGCTGCCCCCTGGAGGTCAGTGTGCTCCCACAGCCAACCTCCCACGGTCCCTCTCCCCAACCAGCTGGCCAACCTCCTGCAGTCCCTCCCCCCATTTGGCCCCCCCATCGGCCCCAATTGGCAGGGGGGACTGGCTGGCCAACCTCCAGCAGTCCCTCCCCCGGCCAGCCAGCCTCCCCGACTTGGCCCGGATTGCTGGCCAGGCCCAGGGACCCCATCCGGGCACAAATTTGTGCATTGGGCCTCTAGTATGTATATAAGTTCTTTGGTTAATTTCTTCCCACTTCCCCTCCCTTCTGAGATTATGTCAGTCTGTTCCATGTATCCATGCCTCTGGACCTATTTTGTTCATCAGTTTATTATGTTCATTAGATTCCACATAAAAGTGAGATCCTGTGATACTTTGTCTTTCTCTGACTAGCTCATTTCACTTAGCATAATATCCTTCAGGTCCATCCGTGCTGTCTCAAAGGGTAAGAGATCCTTCTTTTTTACTGCAGCATAGTATTCCAGAGTCTACACCCCAACCACCTTCATTATTGGCCTCTCACACTCTAGACCACTTTACACCTGCACTGAATACCCCAGAGCCAAGTACCAGACAACCATGAGCAGCCCCCTATGCCCCAGAGTCTACTGAAATTATTCAAACTAGCCCATCCTACGTTGGTTTGCCCTACATCACTTGTTCCCTCCTGAAGAAACTCAATAAATGGTACCAAGTAATGTTCAGTATTATAAGAGCATAGAGAGGCAGTTTTATACTATATGAACATCTAGTAATACTATTTTAGACACACTTTAATCTTTCCAGTTTAATGTAACTAAAAAGGATGTTTCTCCACAGAACCTCATTTTTTTAAGAAGAAAAATTTTCAAGAGAAGGCCATAAATAAATACTAACCTTTGATGTTACAGTATTAATCAAGAATCCTATATAATAAAGATGTAATATGCAAATGGTCGTTACGCTGTGAAGCGTAATGACTGACCATGTAACAACCGGATCACGGATCAGCAGGAGGGTTGGGCAGCGAGCTATAAGCAGGCAGCGGAGAGCTACAGGAGGGGGCAGGGCAGCAAGCTATGAGGGGGAGTGGGGGGCCGGAGGGAGCTACAGGAGGGTGGTAGCGAGCTACTGGCGAGCTACTGGTGCACAGATTCGTGCGCAGGGCTACTAGTTTTTATATAATTGAGCATGGTCTAATACTTTAGAATTCTGTCAAACACTCCTCTCTGTGGAGAGCAGCAAGGCTTTGAGAATTTCCTGTAATTACTGTAAACAGGACATCTGTGACAATTAGTCCAACTCCTAGTTTGGAATATCAGATGTCTTGATTACACCTTTGCAAATGCCACATAATGTGTAGTATACTAGTTGTGCTGGCACATGCAGCATACCTTTAAACAGCTCATAAAAATGAATTTCTCACTTGGCAGAACTTCTCCGTAGTGCAACTTGTAGTATCACAAACACCAACCCACACATATTTTTGAAATGCCTTCCCCACTATGAATATATGCTTTAAATACCATTATAAATAATTTTTTCTACTTTTTTTTTCTAGATACATATTCCCAAATTTCCCCGAAAGTGACCCATTCACAGTACAAAAACTCCAATATATTGTTCAAGTTTTTTGATAGAACTGGAAATGTTTTGTATCAAGTGTTTCTTGAAACAACTTGTTAGCTGGCTGAGGTTTAGAAATCTGTCACACAGAGTTGTTTTGGCAAACCTATAGGCATAGTAAATGGGGTATGATCTGTATTTTTTTAAAAATATATTTTATTGATTTTTTACAGAGAGGAAGGGAGAGAGATAGTTAGAAACATCCATGAGAGAGAAACATTGAACAGCTGCCTCCTGCACACCTCCTACTGGGGATGTGCCCGCAACCCAGGTACATGCCCTTGACCAGAATCAAACCTGGGACCTTTCAGTCCGCAGGCCGATGCTCTATCCACTGAGCCAAACCGGTTCTGGCTGATCTGTATTTTTAAGCAATTTTATGTCAAAGTTAAATTTTAAAAATTGCTCTTTGGAAGATATGTGCAAGTTATTTTAAATGTGTGGGCCTGTGAAAAGATATACATCAAATATCTCCTTCAAAAATTAGAAAACATTATTTAGTCTACAATGTTTCTTTGAGTTAAAAAGTTTGATTGTGCACTATGTTGGCAAGGATATAGAGAATAAAGATTCTCAGACATTTCTGGTGGGAATGTGAATTGACAAAGTCTCTATGGAGAGCAACTTGGAAAATATCTATAAATCAAAGTACATATGCTCTTTGACCCAAGAATTCCATTTCTGAGAACTTCTCTTACTTACATGAAATAGATTTCCTATCTTTTCAGTGACAATGTTCATAATAGCATAAAATTGGAGGCAATTTTAACATCAGTAGAATAATGATTAAGGAGAAGCTGATATACCATTACAATGGAAACTATGCAGCTATAAAAAAAATAATAACAGAGCTTTTTGTTTTGTGTTGTTATGGAATGATTGCCTAGATATCTTAAGTGAAAAAAGCAAGTAGTAGAACAGTGTGTATAACTTTGTTATAATTTACAGAAAAAGGCAGAAGACAAATGTATGGCTATACACAGGCATACCGCAAAGATATTGCCAGTTCAGATCCAGACCACTGCAATAAAGCGAATATTGCAATAAAGCGAGTCACGGGACATTTTTGGTTTCCTAGTGCTTGTAAAAGTTAAGTTTGCACTACACTGCAGTCTATTAAGTGTACAACAGCATTATGGCTATACAACAATAAACACACTAAATTTAAAAAAGACTTCATTGCTGCAAAATGCTAACCATCAGCTGAGCCTTTTACAAGTCGTAACCCTTTTGCTGGTGGGAGGTCTTGCTTTCAATTTGTAAAATTCACAATTCTGTGAAGCAATGAAGTGAAGCACAATAAAATGAGGTGTGCCTGTACAGATATGTCTTTATCTCTTCCCTCTCCCCCACCCCACCCAGATGTGTGTCATTGGTAAGAAATTGGTAACACTGGTTGCCACTGTGGGAAGAATTGGGTGACCAGAGGACAGGAGTGGGAAGGGAGATTTTTTTACTGTGTATTTTCTAAACATTTTGAATTTTAAATATTATCAATACATAGTGTTATATAGTCAAAAATAAGTAAGTCCAACTTTTTACAAGTCCATTTGAACTGTATATATGTCAAGATAAAAAGGAAGTACTCATTAGCAGAATAAGTCTGGTATCCTAAGACCCAACACCCTAAAGGTTTACTCCCCTTAAAATAGAAACAAAAGCTGCCATCTCGTAAAAGGCCTTTCCTTTCCCTCATCTCATCAAGTTCAACAGGAAGGCATGGACTATGACAGTTCACTGACAGACCTCAGGGAAATAGAAAGAATAACAAAATTGGAACATAACACTCCAAATGGAGAGAGGTGAAATGAGGTCAGGTCAACCCCGAATGTTAGGAAATTATAGCTCATTTCCACTTCAGGACTAATTATGACTCATGTTCTGAGCAGAAAATGAGACAAAGTCATCACAGCACCACCTATCATTTCTTCCCCTGCTTGGGAACTGTGAGAATTAAGTTAACTAACATTTTATAAATAATTTGGAACCCCTTGATAGACAAGTGTCATATAGAGTTTTACAATCTGGTACTTTTTATACCTTACTTAAATAAAACATCAATGTCCTCATTAAAAGCATGAAATTAAGTATGACACAAACCGTTGGGTGGCCATGCTGGAAAGATATGTTTCTTTTTTTCTGGTTTGAACTGGGTTTTGTCTATTATATCCTGAAACAAAATACTTCGAGTTCCAAAGATCATTCCGTTTCTATGAATTATCCTTTAATACTGTATAAGAATTACATTCTTGAAATGTTTCCAAACTAAGTACAGAGGGTCACTTTGAACTTGCAGTTACACGTCTGTTCTCTTTACCTCCCAAGTGGAGATGGGTGCAGGATTTGTCCAAAAATGGTTTTAATTTGAGCACTTCTTTTTACAAAATTCTTCGAGGAGAAAACCTTAGAAGTTCATTTAACTACTCATTAAATTACAAACACATTTATTCTTGAAAGAGTTCATTCTGCACTTTATTATACTTCTATGGCTTTCCAAGAAGAATGGAGGGTATTGCTAACAGGAAGAAAGGGTCTATAAATTTAAAATGGGTACTAAATGAAACCGACAGTCTCTAAAGCATCTCCATAAATTTTTGTTAAAACAACATTAAAGACAAACATTTGTAGATTCTTTGAAGAGTACTGGGAACATTCAGATCTGTAATTAGTATTTACTAAGTTTTCCTTTAAGATAACCTGGGGTTGTAGTTGTGCATATTCAGTGAGATAGTCGGAAAATAATTCCCAGGCAAATCAGATTTATCCTTCCGCCCTCCTTTCCAGAATAACCGAGGTACATGAATCACTGAGCAGTAGTTATCTCTAAAGCCTCTTTGCTAAGCCCAGAGCAAACTGCTAAATTTGGTAATTGTTTGATTTTGCTTTCTGCTGCCTTACCACCCTGTCCCCTTCACTTAAGTTAAGCCTATGGGTGTCATCGATATTTTCATCCTTTGGATTAAAAAACGTACTATACGTCTTTTTAAAAACTGTATTCTTTGTGCACAAGGCATGAAAGGTAGTCTTTTTATGTGGAAGGAGTGTGTGAACGGAGATTTGGCTGGAAAAGGTGAAAGGATGTTGGAAAATGTCAATTGTCGACATCAAAATATGTCAGCTGGTGATGGAGGTCGTGTGGGATTAAGGCAAACAGAGCTACAATTTATTAACCTTAGGTCATCTGATTCAAATTGGTCTGTTGTTCCCCACACCTCATGAGTGAATGAGAACATGTGTTTGAGTAAGAAAACCAGAATCTGAGAACAGACTGTATAAGAGAACAACAAAGTTCTTTAGGAGCTCAAGATAGAGAATGAATATATCTACTTGTGGCAGTCGAAGAAAGCTTTGGACGAGTTAGCATCTGAGAATGGCCCTTTTGACAGGTAAAGAAGGAGGGGGTGGGCATTTCCAAGGGTGTAGAAATAACAGATCACCCCCATTTCCTTCAAACCTTTGCTCAAGTGCCATCTTTTCAGTGACATCTTCCCTGACCATTCTATTTAAAATTATACCCCATATGTCTCCCAACCTTTTCTCTTACAACTCTGATCATCTGATATGCTATATTTTACTGTTTTTTTAAATCAACTTCCCTTTATAGAATGTAAGTTTCAAGAAAACAGGAGTTATTGTTGGTTTTGTTTATTGCTCAGTTTTCAGAATGGTGTCTGGTACACGGGAATTGCTTAATATTGGAATACTTGTTTATATATCTGTATAAACAAGGCTTAAGACTCAAACATGCAGGACATATTTGGGGAACTAAGCAAGTTTGGCTAGATTGCTGTATGAATGAACGTGGGCTAAATCTGTAGAGGTTCTACAGAGCCGTCCTTTCTGTGCTCTGGATGACCTCAGGAACATTTCCAAGCTCCCTGACCCAAGGTCCAGTTTCTGTTCACAGCACAGCGTGTAAGTCACGCAATGCCCAGCATATGGTCATCAACTAAGGTCTGTTAGTAAAAGAGTATGTTTGTAAATTTTCAGGCTACACTACTTTCATAGAATTTAAACTCCTGTGATATTCAGTGGACCCACAGAGCTTATGCCCAGGAGTCTCAGAGATGGGGTGAGATTTAGAGCTACTAGCTCTGTCAGGGGAACCCTAGGTATGCCAACAAATAGACCCAGAATGTAGATTGGCTCACACTCAAAAGTTTCCCCTCATTTCTGAGATAGCTGTTCCTTGCTGGTGGGTAGCTTATCCATCATGTGGTGATTCAGAGACCAGACTCCCTTCATCCTGTGGTTCTACTAGACACTAAGACCTGGCCACAGTCCCTGCAGCCAGTGGATAGGGACAGAGAGTGAGCAGGGTTACAAAGCCTTGATCTGTAGGTAGCATTCTCCATTTCACCCCACTGGGTGGAACTCACCCACATGTCCACTCCTACTGTCAGGGAAGCTAAGAAACATGGGCCCCAAAGAATTCGATTTTTGATGACCAGTTAGTATGTTCTTTTAGTCACTAGATACCTGCATGAGGGGACCCCCAAAGTTAGCACAGTCTTCTTCAATAGGTTCAGATGTGGCTCCTTATACTTTGGAATGTATAAATTAAAAGGCGGGTTATCTGCCCCCTGCACCTCCCTCTACCCCAGGTGCAATGGTGAGCAGAGACAGGCAGCCACAATAACATCTCCTTTGAACAGGGAAGAATGGGGAGTGGGTGCAATCGCTGGCCCAGGTAATGAGGACATCTACCTGGGGGGCATGGTAAATGGGTGCAGCCACTGAAGAAAACAGTATGGAGGTTCCTCAAAAAATTAAAACTACAACTACCGTATGACCTAGTAATTCTACTTCTGGGTATTTATCCAAAGAAAGCCAAATCACTCATTTGAAAATACATATGCACCCCTATGTTCATTGCAGTGTTATTTACAATAGCCAAGATAGGGAAGCAACCTAAGAGTCCATCAAGAGACAAAGAAGAAGTGGTACATATCTACAATGAAATATTACTCCGCCATCAAAAAGAATGAAATCTTACCATTTGCGACAACCTGGATGAACCTAGAGGGTATTGTGCTAAGAGAAATAAGTCAGTCAGAGAAAGACAAATACCATATGAGCTCACTAATACGTGGAGTATAAAGAACAAAATAAATGAACAAAACAGACACAGACACATAGATACAGAGAACAAACTGATGGTTGCCAGCTGGGAGGGGTTGGGGGACTGGGTGAAAAATGGAAAGGAATTAAGACATACAAACTGCCCGTTATAAAATTAGTCACAGGAATATAATGTAGAGCACAGGGAATATAGCCAATAATATTATAATACTATGTAAGGTGTCAGATTGGTACTAGAGTTATTAGGGCCATTGCTTTGTAAGTTACATAAATGTGTAAGCAAGCACTAAACACTATACCTGAAACTAATATATCGTATGTCAACTGTACTTGAAAATTTTTAAAAAAATTGTATGTTAAAAAAGATTCCCTGCTCTGGAGCAGGGGAGGAAGGGCCTTGGTAGGATCCAGGCCCCGCTCTCTGGGTTCTCCCCACTCCTCTCTAGGAGGTTTTCCTTTGCCCACGATTCTTCGAAGCACTGGTGAGGACGTGCTCCTGGGAGACAGGCAGCTTTTGCAGCCTGTTTCTAGCTTGTTCAGATTTGTGGTCCTGACAGTTGTATAAGGTTTTACCTAGCAAAGTGGTATTCTGGGGTGTGGGGTTGTGGGACTGCGATGTTTTGGGCCATCTGTCAGAAACCAGGGAGGCTTCTGCTCTGTTTTCTTCCATGACGTTTCATGTGACAGCAACCACACCCACAGTTCTGCCTTAGGTGTAATTCTCAAATCTGTTTCATTACCATTTGTTTGCTTCCTGGCCCTCATGCACTGCCGCCTCTCTCCAAATCGACAGGAGCATCTCTGAGGGCATTTGAAACAGTAGGTTTGAGTGGAAAGGTAGAAAAGTAACTTCCTTAATGGAAGTCATTTTGCAAATCGGAGAAATCTTAATGGACCTTTTTTTTTTTTTTTTTGCTTAAAAACTTTCTGAGTCTTGTTTTCTTATGTTTAGGACCGAGAAGCAGTCTGGTTTTCCTGCCCTCTTATTCCCCAGTCCCTTTTCATTTCTGCTTGTAAACTCATTAATTCCTGCCTGAACTCAGCACTTTCTCGTAATACCTTTCTGTAAGCAGTGAAGAAACAACACATGCTAACATTCTGGGTATTTGCACCTACTTTCCTTTGAGCTATAGGATCAGGAGACACTTCCTTTGGCTTCCATGTTCAGCTGATACTTTTAACAAACGTTACCAGATGTTTTGTTACCGCATAACACCGATCTTTTTCTTTCCGGGCTGTGATATCTAACTTCCTTCCATCTACTGCCCAACTGTTAAGCTAAGGCCACATTTTATTTAAAAATAAATTTTATTGATCTTCTACAGAGAGGAAGGGAGAGGGATAGAGAGCCAGAAACATCGATGAGAGAGAAACATCGATCAGCTGCCTCCCACACACCTCCCACTGGGGATGTGCCCGCAACCAAGGTACATGCCCCCGACTGGAATCGAACCCGGGACCCTTCAGTCCGCAGGCTGATGCTCCATCCACCGAGACAAACCGGCCAGGGCAGGCCACATATTTTTTATGTGTTAAGGTAGCACTTTAATGTACCATGTGAATATGTCACCCCAAAATATGACAGTAGGGGTTCAAGACATGCCACCTCAAAATAGGCTGCTTCGGTATATTGATGATTTTGAGCTGTACCACTTGAAAACCAGCAAATGCAGGAAGCAGCTTTCTCTGAACTGCCCTTATCTGCCTAAATACAGATCCTCTAAAACAGTGGTTCTCAACCTTCCTAATGCCGCGACCCTTAATACAGTTCCTCATGTTGTGGTGACCCGCAATTTCATTGTTACAAATTGAACATAATTAAAGCATAGTGATTAATCACAAAAACAATATGTAATTATATATGTTTTTTCCGATGGTCTTAGGCGACCCCTGTGAAAGGGTCGTTCGACCCCCAAAGGGGTCGCGACCCACAGGTTGAGAACCGCTGCTCTAAAAGGAACTCAATTGTCATAAATCCCTTCCCTGGGAGTTTCATCAACCAGGGAAGACAGACTCTTATCACAGAGGGAAGACTAGAAATTGACTCCACACCCAGGCACGCTTTGTCACAAACCATCATGCCTCCCATCTATCCTTCTAAGGGCCTGTTCTTCTTCCCTAAAAATGATTTGCTCTCCCGAAAGAGGTCTACACTGTCTTTTCTTTCTCCATTAAGATGGTAATTAAGTCTGAATTCTAAACCATATTGGGAAGTTACTTATTTGTCTCTAGATATCTCCTATGTAGACATGAGTTATACATGTTAATAAACTTTTTGTTTTTCTCTTGTTAATCTGTCTTTTATTACAGGGGTCTCAGCTAAGAACTAAGAAGGGGAAGAGGAAAATTATTTTTCCTCCCCTACAATGTTCAGATACAATATAATGACTCAAATACAAGAGAAGTTTACTCCTTGGTCACATAACAGACAAAGGCGGGTATTTCTTGAGGGTGGGCAGCTTTCCTCTCCATGGTGATTCAGGGATCCAGAACTTTTCCATGTCATGGCTTCTCCATCCTCTGTTATTACTGTCATCCAGGCAGGAGAAGAGAAAGAAAACATGGAGGGCAAGCTTTTTTCTTTAAAGTATTGGCCCAGAAATGGCCCACATGACTTTGGCTATGCTGTGTTGCATGGCTACAACTAACTATAAGGGAGGTTGGAAAAGGGTGCCCAGGAAGAAGAGAAGACAGATTTTGTTGCATAACTAACAGTCGGCCACACTGTAGGTCACTCCAGGAATCTCTGAAAGCCCAGAGTCCTTACATCCTAACAGACACACAACTTAGAGATGTGTGATTCTATTTGTTCATTGCAAGCTCACATTTTACTGTGATCTTTTGATTTTCCCTTCTGTGTGGCTTACAGTCTAAAAATTTGTAGGCATTACTCTGTATTTATCCTTATAACTTTAATTTCTGTATTTTAGAACCCTCTGCTGTTTAATTAGTTACCAGAAATTTTGATGATAATCCCCTTAAATAACTGCTCCTTCCTTATCCATTGATTCCATCTTCTGGCTTCATGGACACTCTTTAGAGACTATCATTCATAGTCTGATGAAGAACAAGCTTAATATCACTGGTCAGAGAATTAACTTTTATGGCTTATCTCTCTCATATCCCTCATCTGAGACTTAATCCACTTATGGTTGTATGATATAGACCTTATTGGTACCAGTTGTTAAGGAATAACTTCTCTAGGTAATATACCAAGTCTTGTGACAGTCAACATTTTGTATACTGTGCTTCACTCATCTTGATAAACCTTGATCAATTGCTCTTTTGACCAATTATGGCTC
>NW_005872825.1:10846-17037 GCF_000147115.1 Myotis lucifugus | reverse complement strand
AAAATAGAAATATCATGCTCATTATCACTATTTCTTCCCTAATCTCTCAGCACCTTCTTCATCAGTCACATATTTATATTAGAAAAATATTTTTTTCTAAAACAGGCTTAGACGATTTAAACACATTATTAAGAAATAAAAAAGCAGGGTGGGTTGCAGGAGGTGGCAGGAGAGATGACTGACTGCCCAGGGCCATACCACTTTTGGACAAAATTGTGAAGTGAGTCCTGTTTGCCGGTGGCACGCTCCCAGCTCCCTCCATCTGGATGCTCCACTTTGGCCCATATACTTTCCAAGTGTCCTTGCTTATTCTCAGCTGACCGCCAAGTACGGCTTACCTCATTTTATTGGGCTTTGCTTTATTGTGATTCACAGATGTGGGTTTTTTTGTTTGTTTGTTTGTTTGGTTTACATATTGAAGGCAAGACCCTCCATCAACCAAAATATTATAACTTGCTTTTTTATAGTGGTCTGGAACCCAACCACAATATCTCTGAGGTATGTCTGTGATTTCAGCAAAAGTCTTTTTAAACAAGATACAAATTTTAGGTAAAACGTCTCCTGTAGGTTCCTCAAAAATTAAGAACAGAGTTACCATATGACTGGGCAACCCCTCTATGCGTATCTGCTACCCAAATTTGAAAACATTCATTCATAAAGATATATATACCCCTATGCTCATTGCAGCATTATTCACGGTGGCTAAGATATGGAAACAACCAGTGTCCTCCAATAGATGATTGGACCAGCTCTAGCCTTCTGGTGCCCCAGCAAATTTCTCCACCATTCTGGGAGCAACTGGCTCTGGAGGCCTGAATCTCAGCCATGGAGCTGTGGGGGAGGGGAAGAAGTTCTACCAAGTTCTTAATCTCCTCCTCCCTATTTCCTTCCTCATTTCCAGAGGTAGCAGCTGCTCTCTGCATTTGCATTTCTTCTCTCATGCCTTTTAGTAGTTAGTTACTATTTACTAATTAATACTACTTTATATTAAAACTAGAGGTCCGGGGCATGAAATTCGTGCACGGGGGAGGGGGAGGAGGTCCCTCAGCCCGGCCTGAACCCTCTCCAATCCGGGACCCCTCGGGGGATGTCTGACTGCCAGTTTAGGCCCGATCCCTGCCTGCCTGCCTGATGGCCCCTAACTGCTCCCCTGCTGGCCTGATTGCCCCTAACTGCCTCTGCCTTGGCCCTCACACCTGGGACCCAGGCTTCCCTCCTCTGACTGGCCACAGGCACCTGGGACCTGGGCCGGCTTTGCCTGCCCGGGACCGTGGGTGGTTTTGCCTGGCCCTGGTTTTGTCAGGAAGGACGTCCAGAAGGTCATCTGGAAGACATCCGGTCTAATTAGCATATTACCCTTTTAATTAGTATAGATGTTGCTGTTCAAATTAGTGGTGTCTGCCTCCTGACTAGACCTTGACTGATCTTAGTGCTCACTACAATTTGTTGACTAAACCAATGGGCTTACTACTCTAAGCCGGGCTCTGGATAGGGTGGCTGGAGCTTTAGGCCAGGGAGAGATGGAACTATTACATGAGAGAAGAAGAACATATTTTGCCCTTCCATTGTTTACCCTCCATCCATTCACTCCTTGCTTGAGAGTCCAAGGGTTGCTCCCTTGGTGTATCATCTATCACACTATCACCAAAAGGTTCATCCTGGTCCCTTAACACAGAGGCATCTCCTGCCTGTGCTCCCAACATCACCCCTCTAAGGGAGTGAACAATTGAGGCTTGTGATACCACCTGTCAAAGATCACCAATCCCTACCTTGGGTCAATGTCTTCACACTGCTAGATACATCCTTAGGTATCTATAGTCAATACCTCCTCCTTTCCTCTCTCTCAAGAATATGATGCTGATTCTTAGCCCAGATCAGTCCATTTTCAAAATGTGACTCAAATGTGAGTAAATAGAACACTAATGATCAGATAGCCTCAAAGCAAATGCAATGATCAGAAAGAGGTCTCAGAAGCACATCTGTGGGACCATGGGGATTTTAATCACCCCACATTTATACAGCGAGACAAACAAAATGGTAGAAAACAGGAAAGTCCTTTAATCTAGCAAAGTCTTTGTGGTTTTGGCTGATGAATATGCAAAAGCTGCCCTGAATATTTTTTAGGGCACAGAGAATTGTCACATTGGCATCCCTACTAGCAGTTTTTAGGTTATAAGCAAGAAACGGATTTGTTAATCAAGTAGTATGTCTAAGGCATAAAGAAATACAGACATTTCTGATTATACAGAACAACAAATTGACTTTTAGGCAAAACACCTGAGCTCTGACTTTCCAATTAAAATGTTCTGATAATTAGCATTATTGTATTCATTGATTCAGTCAACACTGGAAGGGACAATCTTAAAATTATGTGAAGCTTTCACAGAAAATTGCAGATCTTACAGACAGTTTTCAAGAAACATATATATCATTAAGTTCTTACACAAATACTACTTCCCTCATAAACTTCCTTAGTAATTGGAGAGAGATAATTTCCCCCACCTCACACTTTTGATACTCCCTTAACATCATTCTACAATGATTCGAATTCCTACCTTGATTTTGCTTTTTTGATCTTGTTGACAATTTATTGTCAAACATATTTTTTTTATTAGAACCCAAGTTAGAGTTGTATGTATTTTAATCATAGGCAAGTAGTTAGATAAATGAATTAAATTTGTTCATTCATTCAAGATTTGTTGGATACCTACTACAGCCAAGCACCAGGGAAACAAACATGAATCAGGTATAGATCTACCCAAAGAAGATTGGGAAGCAGCCTTTGCTCTCAGGGGATTCTCAGACTAGTAAGAGACACAACATGTGATCAAATAGCTGTAGTGTAAATATATATGTTCCAAGCTACAGGTTAGCACAAACGTGGCAAGATCAACTCTTCTATACTTCTCTACTTTGCAGATTAGGAAGCAGAGCAATTAGGAAGCATAGAGCAATTAGGTCATTCACAGATATTTGCACAACTCAGACATGGAAGAGTCCAGATATGAACTCAGGAAGCACATAGCCAGGAGTCATGCTGTTCTTAAGCACTATGCTAACTGCTTCTCACATTTGAACTTACAAGACCTCATGTAGTTAAATTTTACATTTGGATGGTGATAGTCAATCCCTTTAGGTCATTAATACTCATTTCCATTCTTCTGCCTTGATATCAGCCCTTAAAGCAGAACCCACTTTCATTTCAGAAAGATCACCTTGGCTCCAGTATGGAGAACAAATAGGACTCATAGGTGAGGCGACAGAAAGGCAATGTGGGAGACTGGTTCTATTCAGGCTAAAGACTATCAAGGCCAGGATTAACGCAGTGGCAGTGAGAATGTAGAGCAGAAGTTACGGAGCTGCCATCCCCTCTGCTAGATTTGGTAACAAACTATAAATGAATATGTGGGTGGGGTTGGAATGAGGTGGGTATAGGAGGTGTAGTCAGTTATAAAAATGAAAATTCTTCTCAAGTCTGTATTCACACCTTGCAATTATCTCATCAAGAACTGGAATCTGTTTCTTCACTCCTTGAATCTGGGCTGGCCCCGTGACCTTCTTTGACCATTAGAAAGTAACAGGAGTGATGTTATATGAGATCCAAACTTGGATTCAAGGAGCTCTGCGAGTTTGCTCTCTCTTACTCTTGGATCGCTATGACCCCTGAGTAAATAATGAATGAATTCAGTTGCATAAATGAGCCCACTTGAGATCACCTTCTGTGAGACTCTGATGGACCTGGACTTTCAAACTGTCCAGTTACAGTTACCTTAAGGATGGCTGTTACTACCAGCCAATAAGAGCGACTACTTCTAAAGTTTAAAAACTGGTTTCAAAGCAGGCTGTTTTGTGGTGAAGGCCTGGGGTGGGGCAGGAGCTGGGTGGAGGGGGACAAAATGGGGAAAATGAGAGACATTTGTAATACTCTCAACAATTAAAAAAATAACAACAACAAAACCCTGAACAGTCTTACAAACAGAAAGGAAACTAAAATACTATGGTATTAGCTCAAGGTCATGTTGCCAACTTACTTGAGTAAATTAAATAAAAGACCACTGAGGTGATTATAATAATACTGCAGAGGATTTTTTTTTTTTTTTTTACTTTTGAAGAAATGTTTCTAATGTATCCCCCTCCACCACACACACATATTGTATTGTTTCTCTTAATATGTTTTTGTTATTGAGTTTTCTAATTACCACTCTCCATACAGAAGGAGAAGACTGCATGCCGTGTCTGAAATTTATATTCCTGAAATTTAATCCATAATTGCATTTGGACGTCTGCCTGGATTATAAGCAGCTTTTTCTCTCTTTCAAAATTGCCGGCGAAATCAAAAGTAATGTTGCTTCATTACTTTATAAACAAAGCCTTTAACAAAAAGATGGAAATGCTTTAACCTGCCCCAAATATTTTGACAGATCAAAGTTTTGGTCTTTTTCTTACTTTTGTCATTCAGAAGATTTCTGTGTATCCTCAGGTAGCTCACTGAATCAGTGTTGTTGTTTTTTAAGGCCATAGTATTCTATTTCTAGTGCTAAATTGCTATAAATTTAGCAGCTCAGTTTTATTATTTCACCATTTCTATAGGTCAGAAGTGGCTTGATTTTCTGCTCAGGCTAAAATCAAGTGACCACTCATGCTAGGGACTTATCTGGTACTCAGAATCCTCTTACATTCTCACTGGTTGCTGGTAAAATTCAGTTCCTTGTAGTTGTAGGACTGAGGTCTCTGCTTTCCTTCTAGTCCAATGGGGACAGCTCTCAGCAACTAGAGGCCTCCTACAATTTCTTGCTACATGGACGTTCTCTGCACGGATGTTTGCTTTCCTCCAGGCCAGCAGGCATCCATCTGTCTGACGCGCCCCCCTCTCCCCCCGCCCCGGGGAGAAAACACTCAGTTTTTAAAGGGCCCACATGATTAGGTCAGGCCCACCCAGATAGTCTTTCTCCTCCAAGGTCAACTGGCTTGGGACCCTATTTACATGTGCAAGATCCTTTTCTAGCAGGAACTAGACCAGTGATGGCGAACCTATGACACGCGTGTCAGAGGTGACACGCGAACTCATTTTTTTGGGTTGATTTTTCTTTGTTAAATGGCATTTAAATATATAAAATATAAAAAATATAAATC
Organism: Myotis lucifugus; assembly: GCF_000147115.1. NCBI lineage: Eukaryota > Metazoa > Chordata > Mammalia > Chiroptera > Vespertilionidae > Myotis > Myotis lucifugus. The sequence goes on along the minus strand of NW_005872825.1, from coordinate 11,904 downwards.
TTTGTTTTACTATGGTTGAAAATATCAAAAAATTTCTATATGTGACACGGCACCAGAGTTAAGTTAGGGTTTTTCAAAATGCTGACACGCCGAGCTCAAAAGGTTCGCCATCACTGAACTAGACTCATGTGTGATGGAACACCCGAGAGAAGGTGTGTGTATACCAGGGCCAAGAATCTCGACGGCCAACTTAGAAATCTGACTACCAGTCATGATGAAGAGATGCTATGATAGCTCAATTGGTTTCTAAAGAAAATGAGGACGAGTAACTCCCACAGCAGGAGTTCTATCACCATCTCCTTCCTCATAAGTTTCCTAGTCAATGAAATTGTCCAGTTGGATGTTTGAGCCTGTTTGCTCCTAGGCACCACAGGTATTTGAGGCTCCTGTAGGTCCAGCTGTATGACTTGGGAGCGCACCAAGGAGGATCAGAGACGAGAGCAGTCAGTTACAGCACGGCGCCGAGGAGGGAGATGAAACCTGGGAAAGGCAGCAGCAAGTTTCTCAGCCAAGCAAAGGAGAAGGGTGAAGCCTTCCTTGTATGACTCGACCTTGCACTCAGTGATACCTGACAAGCCAGCTAATATTTTGAGGCTATGATTTAGTTTGTAAAAGTGACAAACTTTTGGATACAGTCCATTTTTTAAAAATCATATAGCCCTCTGATGAGAAAACTGGAAACCGAAGCATCATTAATTTTTCTTTCAACGAGGATGTGTCAATTCTATAACAGGAACTTGTTCTGTGACCTTAGATAAAGCCATTCCTATCCTTCAGAGCACAAAGAATTTGTGAAGAGATGTGGGCAGAACATGGTGCTCGGTCTCTAATTGTATTCACCTGCAAACTGTCCCCCTTCCATCACTACTTTATTTAAATCATGGCTATGCGCTTCATCAACAATTTACTTGATTGGTACTTTCTCAGTCTCATTCTCTGGGGCATGGTTTTCTGTTTAACTTTCTTGTTTTAATTCTTCAGCAAAACCATACAATTTAATTAGGAAAGTAACCAGCTTTGTAACAGTTTCCACATCAACTCAGCTATGCTTTGACTGT
>NW_005872825.1:0-10730 GCF_000147115.1 Myotis lucifugus | reverse complement strand
GAGCTCCTTGGTGATAGCCAGGAAAATCAGAGAATTCAAAGCACTCGTGTATGCTATTAAAGTAAGAGCCACCGAAGGCCAGATGCAGGGTTGTTACCTTTCTGTGTGTATTAGCTTTCTATTGCTGCCGAGAGAATTAACCACAGCAGCGTAAAACAACACCCATTTATCATCTTACAGTTCTGTAGGTGAGAAGTGCAGGCAAAGCTGGCTAGAATTTTTCTTCAGGGTCTCAATGGGCTAGAATCAAGGGGCCAGCTGGGCTGTGATTTAATCTGGACCTCAGAGGCATCTGGTGAAGACAGAACATAGTTCCTTGTGGTTGCAGGACTGACATCTCCATTTCCTTGCTGTCTATCAGCTGGGGTGACTCCCACCTTTTAGAGCCCATGGGTATTTCCGATGGTGTGGCTCTCACGGACATTTCACGACATACCAGTTTGATTCTTCTTTGAGACCAGTAGGAGCTCTTCTCTGATTTCTTTCTCTGCTTTTAAAGGGCTCACCTGATCAGGTCTGGCTTATCCAAGGTAATCTCCCTTCTGCCACATAACACAATATATCAAAGGAATGACTAACCCATCCTACTCACAGTTCCCGCCCACACTCAGAGGAGGGATTATGCAGGGCGTGCAGACCAGTGGGGAGAAACCTTGGGGCCATCTTAGAATTCTGTCTACCACACTGTGCTTCAGGGAAATAGGGCAACTAAAGGCTTCCTGGCAAATCCTCCTCCCTTCCCCTGGGAGGCAGTGCACAGGTGTGCAAAGGAGCTGTCAACAATGGCCCCAATTCTGTCCATCAGCTCCACAGGGCATAGGATGACAGGCAGTCATAGTCTCCTCCTCTGCAGGCCCTTTCTCTGCCTGGCCAAAATGCCTGCGCTTAGTGTGAGTGAATCACTCGATGACATCATTTACATAAAACACCAGCAAGTTAACATGATGCTTTTAGATAGAATCTTATTTAAGTGAAACTCCTCAAACTTCAGCCCAATAAAACTATTTCTTTAAGGAACTGAAGAAATGTGCAGAGAAGAGTTGACAGAACAGGCACGAAACCGCTATCCTCAGAAAGGCCTGCTTGCAAGATGGGCTCTTCGCTGGCATCCGGGAACCTAGATCTTGGAGGGTTTCCACCACCCTAACTGGGAAGCGTGGCTAACAGTGCCTGAACTGTGTGTGCAAACAACATGGTTCAAGCTGAACACCTGCATTCTCTCTGAGAGTCTGGAATTCTGGTATGTGCTAGGCAGAGGGGCCTACGTGACAAAAACCCTGGGCCCTAGGTCTCTAATGAGCTTCCCTGGCAGACAATATTTCACATGTGTTATCACAACTCATTGTTGGGGCAATTAAGACCATCCCGTGTGACTCTACTAAGAGACACTTCTTGGAAGCTTGAGCCTGGTTTGTCCTGGGCTTCAACCTTGTGCCTCTTCTCTTTGCTGATTCTGCTTTGTATCCCTTTGTGATAATAAGTCATAGCTGCCAGTAGGACTATCGGCTAAGTTGTGAGAGTCTGCCTGCAAATCACTGAAGCTGGGGGTGCTGGGGGTGGTGTAGGTGACTCAGGAATAAAGTAAATGAACACATGCTAATGATCACACTGAGTCTAGGCTCCACTGCCTAGCAAACTTGGCTTTCACCCTTCCGCTGGGAAGATGGTCAGTGTAAATAGACTAGAGGCAAGAGGTGGCCTCACCTGGGCTCTAGAGGGCTTGACCCTGTTCTGATTCCACACTGTGACCCGGGGCAAGATACTTAACCTCCGTATCTTCCAGTTTCTGTATGTGTAAAATAGCAATAATAATGGTACCCACATCATAGAGTTGTTAAAATGAGGCAAGCTACAGGAAGCATTGGCACTGTGAGGGCACATAGTGGCCAAGAGGGACTGGGTGTCACTCCGGATGTAACTCCCTGTGGGGTGGAATCCCTGGAATATCATTGACATTCTAACATCTACTCCCTTTCTCCCTTCACTCCGCTCCCCCTCTTCCTCACCAGCCCCCTTTCCTCCCTTCAGTGTCATCTAAGCCTCCACAACCAAGCCATTTCCTCCCCTCCCCACCCTTGTTTTATTACCTTTCCTTCAGAACCAAATGAATACAATACGTAGGAATGTTTTATAAGTGTGTTCATAAAAGGGGTCCAATATAAATGCGTTATCATCAGTGTCCACAGTCCTGGCTTTATTCAACATCTTTTAGTTCCATTTACTGTGATTTACAAGAGTTTGTAAGTAACCCTCACAGTCCTCATTGATGTTATGTTATTGTTTTTGATAATGGTAAGTGATCACATATATAACGATGCAATTTTATTTTCATAGCTTTGTAAGGCCTGCCATGTAAATTGGGGGAAAATCCTAATGATTTTTTCCAATATTTGTTCCCTGAAATACTAGACCCCAAGGTGTAAAGTGGCTATTTAATTTTTCCAGTGTTGTATTCAAAACACAACTGCAATGGAGATGGAAACGTCTACTTGAAACTGGCTTTGCTTCTTTACAATTTTTGAGGCTCTGGTGGATTGTTTCGATAGTGTTCAGATATTGCTGTTGAAAAGGCTACAATGGTTTGGGAGAGGCCCAGCAAACACAGTCTCTCTGGAATTGGATAAAACCATAACAATTTGAGGATAAGCTCCTGCAACCTCACTCCTTATGATGAGACACCAACCTTAAACTGGCCATTTCATGGATAGGGGCTGGAGAGGAAGAGGAAGAAAGAAAATCCATAAAATAGAAGTTTAAAACTTCATTTCAAAATAAATTCAATACGTAAAGGGAAGATGTCAAAGAGAAAAAAATCAAACCAAAAACAGAAGACCAAAAGTTTGATAACTACGAACATTTCCAAAAGCCCCTGAGTCTGTCACTCCTCCTTTATTCCTCATCCCCTCACACCTTCTCCAGGTACAATCCAGGTAGGATTATACTCCGGTCATAGAGGACACGTGTTTTTCTATTCCGTATTGAAGACATTAATAAGGCTTGCTTTGTAACTGCTTTGCTCTCCATGAAAATGAGCCCAAACCACCACGTTTTATGGGCTCACTTCTCTTCTTGGCAGGTAGGCATGGAAAAGAGCCCATCACCACACTTCTCATCTTAAGTCTTTAGTTAAAGCTAACACTCAATTACATGCAGTAATAGGGACTGAGAAACTCACTAACTTTAAAATCCATAAAATCCATCAAAGATTGAGTAAGCAGAGCCCTTCAACTTTTGCCAACAGAATTCTCTTATCAAATCCACTGAAACATAGCAAAATTAATTAACTTCAATTTCTAGCTTTTGTTTTCTTCATCTCACGTCTGCCTGAAGTTCTAATGATCAGCAGGAAGATTTCAAGAGGAAAAAGTGAAGCTCTGGAAAAGTATAAACTAACTTCACTCATGCATTAAACAACAAAACATTTACTGAGCTTCTAGGATATTCCAGAGACTGACTGAGAATATAGTGATGAAGAGACATACACAAGCTCTCTCATGAAGCTTACATCCTGCTAACGGAGATGGAAAATAAATAAATGAACTAGTAAATAGATAATGGGCCAGATATATAATAACATTTTAATAATCTTAACTGCCCATTAAAAGCTCTTTCAAGTTCTCTTAGGATGTTATTCCCGTGGTTAATTAATTCCAAATATTCAACTCCAGTCAGCAAAGCGCTGCAAATACATTGCAGGCACAATGATAAGTGAGTGACACTCTCTTACCTTAAGCCGGTGGCATATTTTCTTCAATGCGTACACTTCCTCTTCTGTACTGGGGATAAGTCTTATCACCTTATCACTGTAAGAAAGGGGAAAATGGTGATATTTACCTTTAAAAAATAAAGATTTAACCATCTCTATTTTTTTTTTTACTTAAAAAAACAAAACAAGCCCTAGCTGCTTTGGCTCAGTGGATAGGGCGTCGGCCTGCGGACTGAGGGGTCCCAGGTTCGATTCTGGTCAAGGGCATGTGCCTTGGTTGCGGGCGCATCCCCAGTGGGGGGTGTGCGGGAGGCGGTTGATCGATGTTTCTCTCTCATCCATGTTTCTGACTCTCTATCCCTCTCCCTTCCTCTCTGTAAAAAAATCAATAAAATATATTAAAACAACAACAACAACAACAACAAAACAAACAAACAAAAAAAAAAACCTGCCTCTGTCTTTAAGAAGGAAAACAGCAAAACTTTGGGCTCGACAACAGGTATTTTATCCAGTTCTTATTACTCTCTGATTGCTTGGTCTTTTTCTGTCTTAAAACCATTTGTTTTTTCATCAGCTTTTGAAGATTACAAACTCACACTTAAGCAGAGAAAGGCCAGAACACAGGCAGAGTGGCAATAAGGACAAGAACTCTCCTGAATACCTCAGAACAGACACCAAGAAAGAAAATTCTTAATGATAGAAACACACACACAACACTTTTAAAATAAAACTTAATGCTGAAAAGGAATGTGACTTTCGATGAGAGGGGATATGGAATCCACACACTATGACCGTTCCTGGTTTGGATTCTTCCCACACTGAGAACAGTAAAGATAAGCCCATCTCTAGGGGGCATCTTAACTCTCTAGTACAGAGCTTCCCGACTGGTCTGTGGGACCCGACTGGAGGGCCACCCAGCTGTTTACATGAGTTCCATGTGACACTGATGACCGTAAAGTTGTTAAAGTGAAAACAATTTTAAGCCAATTTTTACAGCCATTAAAATTATACCACAGTTGAAATTATATTTGGATAGTCTCTAAGAGTCTTTCCATAACTAGACTAAGACTGGAGGGGTCATTTGTCAGGGAGTTGTTTGTGGTGGTGACCTGTCCCTCAGGTGCGCCAGTCAGGTATTATCATTTTGTATATGTCATAATGAAGACATGTTGGGAAGCACAACTCTATTGTGTTAAAATCACAACTGTCAGTGTGTTTTGCACAGAGTAGACACATTAAATATTTATTGATGGATTTGGCACAAAGGCGATCATTGAGAATTCTTGGCTTCCAGAGGAATGTAGGTAAAACTAAATACAGTACACAGGAAGGAATATTTTTCGTAACCCCCTATGGCATTTTATAATGACTGAAGATAAAGTAGAACATCATGAAGACCATATATATAAAGCACAAAACAAAAACTCTGGCATTCACCCACAACTTCCATCTCCAGCCTGACAGGTGTGCCGGAATCAGGATGGAATTTGCATGCTTTCCGTGGTTTTACTTAAATGAATAACAGTTTCCAAGGTGAGGTAAGATTAATAGGGGGGGCATTAGGGACCTTCCAGATTTGCTGGATGATGATTCTTTTTTTAAAATAACATTTTAATTATAACTTATTTAGTTTATTGATTTGAGATAGAGAGGAAGGGGGAGAGAGAGAGAGAGAGAGAGAGAGAGAGAGAGAGAGAGAGAGAGAGAAACATTGATTTGGTTGCCTCCCATACGAACTTCAATCAGGGAATGAATCTGCAACCTGGGTATGTGCCCTGACCAGAAATAGAACCCACTACACTTGGAGCACAGACAAAGCTCCAACCCACCAGGGCTTAATGAAGGTTCTTTAGGGCTGTGTGTTCATTTCTAATCAGTTTAGCTTTGTTATTTCCAATGATCCGGTTATACCTTTGTTAGGCCTATGAATTAAAAGGTCCTTGGCTTGCTCATGATAATTTATTATGGTTCGGCACTACCACCCTAATCTGGCTTTGTAGCTTTTGTTTCCTCAAAGTCACAGAAAACAACCTTTTAGTATCTTTTTCTGAAAAGAATACAAGAAAGTAGAGGTTAAGAAAAATTCATCAAGTCACTGTAATACAACTCCAAACCTGACCTTTAGAATTGAAATGTAATTACATCTTTTCTGGTACACAATGCATTGACCTTTGCTTGCCCTGGCTTCATCAGATCCTGGCCTCTCCTACCTGACCCAGTATGGTTCTTGGCTGAGAAAGACACCTTTGCTGGGTGATATGGTTGTTTTTGAAGGATGGATCACTTGACATCCTGCTGGAGACACCTCCATCGGGGCCTGTCAGCTCCCCAAGAATGCAAAGAAAGCAATCCGTAGCCGTTTTACAACCGTGGGAAGATTAAGAAAAAACTTAACCCTCAAAGTGATTGCTGAAACCTAGCTTTATCATTCAATTAAAAAAAAATCACTTCATCTCAGCTTGTAGAAATTCTCAGGTGCAACTTGAGAAATGTGTTTATTACTGTTTGATTACTTATCAAAGAACAGAGAATAAGGAAAGCTATTTAGGAAAATCCATAAAATGTCTTACTTTTTTACAAGCCAATAAATTATAGGGGTAGACTAACCAGTAACCAAAGACCAACAAAAGCTCTTTATTCAGCATGTAAAACCCAATGACCCCCAACTGCCCCATTTGTCTCACCAAAGGGAAAGCTTACTCTCTCTAGATCTGATAGCTGGCCATTTTGAAAGCGAATGATAATTCAGTACTAGAAACGGGTTTCAGGTAGTGAAATAGCGACTGGAACTTAGAAAAACCAGCTGTGAGCGAGTATCAAAGAAGGTGAACTGAGAGGCTTTCTCATTTATCAGTTTTCGCCCGCTAGGTGGCAACATCAATTTAAAACCCCATAACTACCCTTTGGGATTAAGATGAGGAAACCAAAGGTCTGAATGTGATTGAGGCTAGAGACCAGCTGCTCATTTGTATATGTGTTTGTAAACTAGATATTTCTAACTCAGCCTATATAAAGTTGTCAGGAGGAAAAACAGAACAGGTGTTTTTAATTACAGTTTAAGGACGTAGTATAGAGGCAGAATAAGTAACCTCCAGGTAATTATGTATATGTATTGATTCATTATATACTTAGATTTTGTCCCCTTGCCTTACAGGACAAATGAGATTGTACTGCTATAATGCTAACATCAAGTTTTGTTTTATGTTAGATTATTGTTATGTACAGTAGCAACCATGCGGATGAGATAATCTTGAGTAAATGAAATTGATTTATAAAGTGTGTAATAAGAATGTATGCATCCAGAGAAAAGAATTTGGCAAGAGAACACCATCTCTAACGTTTTACAGTCTGCCTGAGCCTCTGTGTCCTGGTGGGAGGGATGAGCCCCACTTGCCTTTTCATGTTATGCTGTTTGAGTTTGATGGCTACCATGTTTACTGGGACACCTATGGAAGAACAGCTCTGTTTTATGAGCAACTAGGGAGTCCTCCTCAGACTCCTTTTGAAAGACATGGATGCGAAGTTCCAGAGTTTTGTTCTGGCTCCCGGCAAGACTTTTCACAATTGATCCCATGATTAAACTCTAAATTGCTCTAGTTTATGAACCCATGCTTGTAAAAATCAAAACATTACAGAGGATATGAAATAATAAAGTTCCCTTCCCAGTTCTCTTCCAACCTTGACCTTCCATCCTCCCCTCAGAGCATTGTTAATAGTTCCTTGTGATTCCCTCTAGACCAGCGGTTCTCAACCTGTGGGTCGAGAACCCTTTGGGGGTCGAACGACCCTTTCACAGGTCGCCTAAGACCATCGGAAAACACATATATAATTACATATTGTTTTTGTGATTAATCACTATGCTTTAATTATGTTCAATTTGTAGCAATGAAATTGGGGGTCACAACATGAGGAACTGTATGAAAGGGTCGCGGCATTAGGAAGGTTGAGAACCACTGCTCTAGACTTTTCCTTTGCATTGACACATGCACACACTCTTGGGACCACAGCTAATTTGACACCTGACTTAAAGGCAGTCAATGGACCATAAGGTGGGATGACAACTGAATCCTTCCCAGATGGGTTCATTCCACTGGTTGATGACTGACAGCTGATCTAGTCAGATCCTGCCTTTGGGACTTTGCACTTGAGACATAAAGAAAAAACCAGTGAGTTTGCATTATCACGAGCAGTGGCCATAGATACAGGCAACAGCCAAGTTACTATAACGGCAAAATTCTCAAGCACGGAATGTAGGCATTTGACACATTGCCCTGGTTTGGAAACAGTCTCCAGTCTTATGCTTTTTTAGCATCAACATCTATCGTCTGATGCATGCCTTTTCAAACTTAACAAATGCACTATTACTAAGACCACTCAAACTTCAGATAGTTCAGTTTTTCATTCATATCTTTGAAGAACTATAATTATCTTCCCTGATCCATTTTTTTTTTCCTTCACTTAGGGAAGAAATAGAGCAAGGCTGGATTCTAATATCGGCTCCACCACTTGCTGTGTGCCCTGCGCCAAATTGCTGAACCATTTAGAGCCAATGATTCATAATCCTTACAATGGGGGGAAACCCCAATACATTGTTGCTTAAGGTTTTGGTGAAAATTATTCCATTCGGCCACATTTACTAGAATTAAGGTCACGTTAAGTTCCAGGCATGGTGGCAGGTGGTAGGGATATAGCAGTTCCTGCCTGTGGTGAGTTTACCATCATATTCCCAATGATAGAGTCTGGGAAATGCCCACCTAATAGTCTCTCAATGCACAGTAGCTACTGTTATTACTTCTACAGGAAACTATTTGTCTCATCCTTTAGAAATTAAAGCGCTAAAAGCAGATGCTTCTCCAAGTGGGTTTCACCGTGAACATCAGAAGCAATAAAACATGATTTTGTTAGGGATATATTTCACCTTTTTTGTTGCTGCTGGTGCTTTTTTTTTTATAGGTATTTAAATCTCATTATTGATCAGCTTCCTGATTTGGCACTTATTATTTCTTCTCTTCTCAGGCAGCACTTTGGCATCGGAGAAACACACGTATTAGACAGTCTCATTATTTCCTACAATAGCAATTGAGGATATAGGACACTTTATATAAAATAAAAGGGGAAAGCCCTAGCTGGTTTGGCTCAGTGAATAGAGCATCTGGCCTGTGGACTGAAGGGTCCCAGGTTTGATTCCTGTCAAGGGCACATGCCCGGGTGGCGTGCTTGATCCCCAGTGGGGGACATGCAGGAGGCAGCCAATCAATGAATCTCTCTCATCATTGATGTTTCTATCTCTCTCTCCATCTCCCTTCCTCTCTGAAATCACTAAAAATATAAATAAATAAAAAATAAATAAATAAAATGGGAAAATAATTTCAACGAAAGTCCTGCATAGATGTTCTTGCTGTGGGTACAAGCTGCACATGCTCAGTTTTTCAATACTTCTAAAAACACAATTTAACTGGATATAGAAAGGGATTTCTACATTCCTTGGCCTTCACAAGGAATCAGATTAGATGGCTGTAGTGGCTGTGCCTCCAAATCCATTTCCCCTTCATAAGCCCTAACAAGACTGATTTGCTCAGATAGTCCCTCCATCCCCACATCTATATACATAAAAGCCTAAGTGACTGGCCGACCGGCCGGTAGCTATGACATGCACTGATCACCAGGGGGCAGATGCTCAATGCAAGAGCAGAAACCACAGGCTTGGAAACATGGAACAGACTGATGAATCTCAGAGGGAAGAGGGGAGGGGGGGAGGGCAGGAAGAGATTAACCAAAGATCTTATATGCATACTAGAGGCCCAGTGCACGGATTCATGCACCAGTGGGGTCCCTCAGCCTGGCCTGCGGGCATTGGGCCGAAACCAGCTCTCCAAGATCCTCCAAGGGGTCCTGGATTGCGAGAGGGTGCAGGCCAGGCCTGAGGGGCCTCTAGTTAGGAATAAATCTTGATTAGCCAATCAGAGCTTAGATATCTCCAGTAAATTGTGTTAATATGGAGATGAATATATGTTATAAACGGGCCCAATCAGATTTAAGGGAAGAATTATTATTCCATGGCTGGGGGTGAAAAGATTCACGCTCTTGTTGAACATGAATAAGGAAATATGTAACCCTGTATGTATAACCCTCACCTGGGGCAGCCATTAATCATGAAAGGAGTGAGCTTTAGGGTACAGCAGATTCTATAACTGCTGAATAGACAAGAAAAAAAACCATGTTTTCAGTGGTTTTGTTGAATTAACCAACCTTTACAGCTCTCCTTCCTGCCTCTGGACTTAGTTATTTAATATAAAAATTTCATTATTGTGTAGATCAGTTTGAGTCAGGTTGTCTCCTACATGTAACCAAAATTGCCCTGCACAATAATAATTTTGCTCTATTTTTAAGGAATGAGATAAGGAAAAGAAATGGAATAAATTTACTCTTAAATCAAAGTCTTCACAGGTGGGAAAATACACACTGGCCTTCTTTCTTTCCTTAAATACCTTTCTCTAAAACACCCCTCTAATTTTGATAGTGCTTAGAAAAACTGCGTGTGTTTTCAGAAGGATGATTTAGGCTGCTCAATAGCTAAATGCATCTCATATTCTCAAGAAAAATGGACCGCTTAAAATATTTGCTGAATTTTCTGAAAGTCTTGTATCCCGTGGAAGAGTTAATAATAGGATTTCACTTAAATAAAAATCTCTCGCCCAAGCACCAAGAAACTCATTAGGTAGTCCAGAAAAAATTAATGTTCACATGTCAATTCTATATTATAAAGTGCTTGGGTCTCAGAGGTGCATTTCCTTTGTTGAAAGATTGTGTTTTGATGTACATGAAAAATTCCCTTAAAAAGCAATAAATAAGAGACCACTTGGCAGAGAACACTCCAGAGATAAATGGATTTCCCCCTCTTTGGTTATGGTTTATAGTCGCAACATAAAGACCTCAGAACATGAAGAAGCTCCCTGTGGCAGTTTGCTTAGGATACGAAGATTTAGATTTCACTCTTGGGTTAAAGTTAGGCAGAGGGATGACT
>NW_005872824.1:0-39156 GCF_000147115.1 Myotis lucifugus | reverse complement strand
CGCACGTCCTCCACGATCTCCTCGTACTCCCCATCGTCCAGCAGCTCCTCGGGCAGCACCGTGTTCAGGAGGCACAGGACCTTCGTGCGGTGGCCGCCCACCTGCACCTGGGAGCTCAGCAGGCCCGGCACTTGCAGGGTCACGGGGGACTGGTGGATGGTGCTCGGCGTGGCATTCTTGGCTCCCACACCCGCCCTCTGGACCAGCAGTTTCTTGTCCCCCAGCTGCATCCCGTTCAGCCCCACCATGGCCTGATCCGTGACGTTGATGACCACATACTCACAGAAGGCGCAGCCCTTGGAGAGCCCGGTGGCGCTGTCCTTGACCAGGTTGAAGGCCTTGAGAGGCCCGAACCATGTCAGCAGCTCTTTCACCTGGTCATCGTTCAGGTAGTTGGGTAAGCCCCCGATGAACAGCTTGTGGGCAGAGTCCGGGACCACAGTGGGCACAGCTCCTGCAGTGCCGTTGGTGCTGGGCTTGGCAGGTAACGCCCCTCCCCCGCCCAGGGGTCTGAGAAGGCTGGGGCTGGATCCCAGGGATCAGCAGCTGGGGGTCCACCGACCAGGGCCCCACTGTCTGAGCTCCCCCACGGGTCAGGGGTGGGCCCCTCTCCAGCTGCAGGGGCCTGGGTCCCACCCTAAGGGTCAGCCGGGGCCCCCGCAGGGGCAGCAGGCCTCCAGGGGTCCCCAGAGGCCGGGGTAGGGGCCGGACCACCCCAGGAGTCAGCAGCTGGAGGAACAGGAGGTCCCACCCAAGGCTCTGAGGCAGGGGTGGCTGTGGGGATGGTAGTGGCCATGGGTGCTGCCCCCCCCCCCCCACCGCACCCTAGGGGTCCGAGGCCGTCAGAAGAGCCGGGGCTGTAAAGACATCAGTGAGATCCATGAGGGATGACTCCTGACCCCCGGCCTCCCGCTTGCTCTCCTCTATGGCCATCTGCAGCCTCAGGTCATCCCCATGGTGAATCCGCTCCTCCTTATCGTGCTCCTCTGGGCTCAAACTAAGGGCCAGCTGGAGCTGGACATCATCCTCAGGCCGCAGGACGGGGGCTGGTCCGCCTCCTCCTTGCACATGGCCAAGGCCAGCTGCAGCTGCAGCTCCTCCTCCCCGCTGCTCTGCAGCCACACCTGCTCGGCCTTGGGCGCCCCCCACCCCCCTCCCTGCCAACCCACTGCTGCTGAGGAGGCCATGAGAGTCTGCGCCAGCTTCTCCTTGGTCTTGAGCACGTGGGCTCGCTCCTCCTGCAGCCGGTCCTCGTCGCGCTGTAGGGCCACCAGCTGCTTGGCCTCCTCTCTCGCACGTTGACGCCCTGGTCCTTGCCGTCCAGGCCCACGTACTGCAAGTCCTTGAGCGTCTGCACAGCGTACATGTTCTCCTGGCACTGCTCCGAGCCCGTCTTGATGGGGTGCCCCATCAGCGTCATGGCCTTGTAGACGTGCCGCCAGTTCTTGCCGTGGTCGCTGAGCCGCTTCCAGATCATGCTCAGGATCTCCGATGGCGTTGTAGGTGAGGTCGGCGATCTCAGACATGAGCGAGCTGGACGGGCCCCAGGGTCGTTGCTCGTGGCCTCGAGGACCTTGAGCTCGGCCTCCGAGTAGTTGTGGACGATGTTTTAAACATGGCGCCGCAGCAACGAGGTCGACACGGTGGCCGGTGGTGGTGCCAGGGGCGGGCCCCCTGGGTCGTGGGCAGAGGGGGCAACTGCAGGAGGGAGGCCACCGCAGGGCTGGCAGGTCACCGCATCTCGACCCCCTCACGCCGGCTCCGAGGGGGGTCATGGCTGGCAGCCCCCTGCCCCCCTCGGCCTCGGTGTCGCGGGGTGCGCGCCGAGCCGCGGGCAGCGGAGGCAGGAACGCGCTCGGGCGGACACGCGGACGCACGGAGGACCGCTCGAGGACGCCCCCCCCCCCCGCCCCCTTCCGCGGCCCGACAGGGACCTGGAGAGCCCAGCGGGGAAGCGGAGCCTCCAAGCGGACGGGAAGCAACCGTAATTTTTACTCTTGATTATGGCAATTAACTAACACAGATGGCCACCAAAAAGGGGACTTACCAAAGGGTGTATAGCAAACGGTGCTGTTAAGTCCTCTTCCGTGAAAACGTGCAGGTCATGCACTGTATCTGCCTGGCTACATAAAAGAGTGAAGTTTCTGTCTGTCTTTGCAATCATATGAGCGAATTGTGTGAGACGCCCAGCTCAGTCTGGTATGGTGCTCACAGAATAATAGAGTTTTTTGTTGTTGTTGTTTTTTTTTTGCTCCATTGGTGGAGATTTCCTAGAAGTTGCAGGATATCTTCCTTTTAATTTTTCCTCCACACTCTGACTTTATTTATGTCTCTCACCTTTGCTTTCCTTCCATCCCCCACCCGCAACAGTAACTTGCTCCAGGTTCACTTGCGTGCCTAGGGATCGCAAAGCCTCCGCCACCAGAACTACGATTCCCAGCATTCCTTACAATCCCCGCGCTCCCCGCTTCCGCTTCCGGTCCAGGGGCCGCAGAAACCGAAAGTGCGGTGTGTTTAGGCGCCCCGCTGAGATTGATTCACCTTCACCTGTACGAGTACTAGTTGACCAGGTAGGAAACCAGACAGGCAGTAAAATATGAACGGAAGAGTGGATTGTTTGGTCACTGAGGAAGAGATCAATCTTACCCGAGGACCCTCAGGTACGTGCGGAATTGGGCATCTTTGGGAGCAGGGTCCTTTAAGTGTGATTGCAAAGCAGACACCTCTTCTTCTGAGCCAGATATTTTTGGACTCAGAGCTGGCAGCCCCCAATCTAGCGGTTTCCTGCCACGCTTTTGAGCATGTAGTAGAAGAATATTTTGGCATCCATCGTTAGCCGGACAAGGACCTGAGGAATCCGTCTCATTTTTTTTTTTTTTTTGAGTTGGATTACCTATTGTAGTCAGGACAGGTTTCTTTCTGCTAATGGTACCAGAAAATCCTGGGAGAAAGCCTGCTTTTTAACCAGCACACAGTGAACAACACACCCCTCCTCCCATTGCCTGGTCTATACCTGTTCCTATGAGAGACGTTAGTAAACATGGAAGTACAAACGGTGTAGACTAAAATGCACAGCCGTTTTCTTGGTGCTAGTATCGCTCCCTTCCTCCTTTCGCTTCTGGGAAAGTCACTTGGTGTCAACTTGAATTTTAAAGCAGAAAGAGACCTTAGCGATCTATTACAAAAGTTCCCAAACCTGGTTCTGCCTCAAAATTAACCAGGGTTTTTACTTAAAAAAAAAAAAAGTTAATTATTAGGTCCCTTCTCTTGGAAGTTGGATTCAAAGCAGGTATTTTATCATTTGGGTTCGTGTGTGTGTGTGTGTGTGTGTGTGTGTGTGTGTGTTTAAACAAGCACATCATGGTTCTGGGGTGCCAACCATTTTCTTGACATGGATAATGGTTCCCTGATTCTGATACCGCCCAAATCTTCATTTACCAACAGTCCTCTTCCCCCTGATGCTCTTCACTCTCTGGGCTGTTACCAATACTGCATGCTGCCTGCCTCAAATTTTGTTGCCTTTCCCTTGCACCTGTCTAGTGTATGGATTCAGAGCTTTAGCTGTGGGATTATGTAGGTCTAAATCTGGCATCTGATATCCTATTAGTTCTTTGATATTTATTCTCTGACCCATTTGACTGATGTAAGCCTTAGTTTCTCCTCTGTAAAATGTGCCTAATAGAATACACTTCATAGGGTTATGAGAATGAAATGAATTAAACTATGTAATGTCTTTAGGACATTTCCTACCACATGGTTAGCACTAAGTATCTGCTATTACTGTTGTTATTGTTAATAGATGAATGGCGAGATTAACACAGTAAATCCCACTAAATACTGTTATTCCAAGAGTCTCCAATTAAGTCATTAAGTACCAGCAGCTCCATCTCTGAAATGTTTCTGTGAGCCTTCCACTCTTTTCTGTTCCCATCACCACTACCTAGAACAGTCCATAATCTTTTCTCACATGGAATTTTGTAATAGCCTGACCACCATTTATAAATTATTCCTCATAAAATATGGCTTTCAGAATCATTCATACTTTGCCTTCTTTCTTGTTAGAAAAAATTGGAAGGTGACTTTACTTATCAGAATATAACTCGTGGCTAATCTGCATGGTTTAGTGTCATGTACCATATGAGCTCCTAAACCTTTATCAAAGGCTCTTATGCCCAAGTTTCTTAGTTTCCTGTTTTATGTAAATATCTCCTTTCACCTTCAATATTTCTTGACTTTAAAGCTAACAGAAAATTATTAAACCAAAATCTGTCTTTCTGATTTTTGTTTTTGTTTTTTTAAAAAAATAATGTTTCTATTGTCTTTAGAGAGAGGAAGGAAGAGGGAGAGAGAGAGAGAGAAATATCTATCACCTGCCTCCTGCATGCCCCCCTACTGGGGACTGAGCGTGAATCCTGGGCATGTTCCCTGACTGGGAAATCAAACCAGCAACCTCCTGTTGCATGGGACGCTCAACAAAGTGAGCCAAAGTGGCAGGGCTGTTTTTATATTTTTCATCCATTGATACTTGATCTTCTCATAGGGTCCATTAAAACAATGGTAGTTCCTTTTCTGATTGCCCTGTAAATATTTAAAGGCATCTAGTTGTTCTGCTTCTGTTTTGTCTCTTCCTGCTGTAGCCTACTTTTGATCTCTTGTGATGTGGTTTGAGGTTTTATTCTTGTCTCTTAGGAATTTAACGTACTTTGACATAGTCCTTTGACTGTAGCATCCAACAATTTTTCAGGATCTCCTTATTAAAGGAGAGCAGAACTCTGATATTATCTTGCATGTTCTAGTCACTAAATATTTTTAAAGTTCAATATAGTATCACTTTACCTTTTTTTGGTATTTGCCTAACAGTGTTGCTTGATGTTTAGCTCACATTCACTAAAATTTTGTGTTGATCTTACAGATGTTAACATCTTTTTTCTGAATCATTGCAGTTAGAACAAACTTCAAGGGACTAATTAAGAAGAAGAATTATATCTAGCTAATATATTTCACCCAAAAGTGGTTTAATTTCTATACTATATATGTATTTATTCACCTGGTGGCTTCTTTAAGTAGGTTCATATCATACTCATATAAGTTGATAGACAAGAGAGTAGCATCACAAATTTTGGATTGAACTTATATTAAAACAGTCATTGGAAGTTTGGGTGGTTCAGTTAATAAGAAAAGGTATCAAATTTCTGTTATTACCTCCCAGAGTTCCTTACCTGGTATGTGGTATTCCTAAAAAGTCTCACAGTCTAATTCAGCTTTTTTTTTTCACTGTATCAGCATGCAGATACACAAGGAAGAAGTCAGTTATCACCACTGGAAACTTCCAGTGATTTTGGTAGTCCCCATAGGGATCTTTCTTTCTATAGAAGAACTATGAAAAGCCTCTAGTTCTCAGTATGCATTTCTGTTTGTGGACAGTATTGTCACTCTTTGTCTGGGTACAACTTCCTCTGCAGGAACTTGATAATTTAATCAGGTAACTGCAAGAACGTATATATCTTTGCTTTTTTTGGTGCCAGTGTTCTGTCAGGGGCAAAAGTTGTGGATATTTCCAGTTTTGGGCCCATTTTGCAAGGCAGATGCACTGTTCTGTCCGATCTTGGTTACTTTAAAGGAAATAATGAAATCTTAGGAAAATTAAAACAATGAGGTGTCTGGGGAGGCAGAAAGAAGCGGGGCGTGCAGTTTGGCTTCTCTCCTATACCAACTTCCTCAGCTGTGTAAGGAGAGGCTTAGGTCAGATGACTTTGCACATTTTTCCACTTCCAAGAGTTCAGGATTCTTTGGTCCATTTCACATCTTATTTTATGATTCCTGCCATTTTGGACTAATAGTTGGTGCTTGAAGAATTGTCAAAGGCAGTGGTCACGATCTCAAATGTCTTCAAGGGTTTGAAGAGTTCACCTTTTATGCTTTATGGCACACTATCAGTTTTCTGTCTATGGGAGTCCAGCTTGATTAGTTAAGTCTTTAAACCTCCTATTTTTTCCTTTATCAAATTGAGAGTTCTTAATGTTGGAAAGACTCTGTTACTCTAAGAAGTATGACCAGAATCTAATCCTGCCCCCCCCCCCAACAACCTCCCCACTGAAACAGGTAGAGATTGGTCATAAAGACAACCTATTGTACATTGGGTATTAGGATTAGGACTCCTTGTTCAGGACTGAGTTTCAATGGGCTTAGCAAGTTGCTCCTGATCCTTAAAAAGTGGGGAAAGATCTCTCTTTCTCTACTCTCTTAAAAGGAGTTGCAGGGATAAATGGTTGGCATAATGTTTTAATACTGAATAGTTAAGCAAATATCTTTTTGGTACTGTGCTAGTTACTTTATATATGTATTAATTCATTTAATTTTCTCAGCAACACTGAGTGGTAAGTGAATAATCCACATTAAGGGTAAGTGATTATTCCACATTAAGGATTTGCCCAAGTTCTAAAGCCAGTGAGTTTCAAGAGCCAGGAATTTAACCCAGATCTCTTGATTCTACTGTTTCATATGCTACATCCCAGTAGAGTAGCCATGTATAGGGAGTTGACTCTGATCATTCTCCTGACCTTTATTTTATAATATCATGCCTTATTTCCAAAGGATTTGAGGCATCTTAAATGACTTACACAATCAACAGTGGAAAGTTTTTATAGTTTGCTGTTGATAGAGCCAGGGCATGTCAAGGTGAGAACCTAAAAACAAGAAAACTCATTAAGTCCAGGCATTTAAGCCTCTACAAACCTCTCATGTACTTTCTGTTTAACCTGAGACAGTTGCTCACAGTTTTTTGATCTATTCCTTCATGTACCAAATAGATCTGAGACTGAAATGCTATATCGTTGCTCTATTTTCTCTTGATTACATGAAGTCTAGCCCTCATGGAAATTACATAATTGGCATTCTCATGTAAAAAGTTAAATCTCTGTGCAAAGGTCCAGATGGTTAAGGATTATGACCTGCATAAATGTAATAGGAGGGCAAAGGAAGTATGTAGGGGAATGTGTTCATCTGATCCTGTGATGGAAAAGTTCAAAGAATGGAGTCGTTGATAAGGGCCAGATTGACCAATTACAACAAGATAGAACTTATGTTTATTTTGTAGATTGACTTTAGGCTGTGTGAGGAACAGGGATGGGTATGGCCTAAGCCAGGGGTGGGCAAACTTTTTGACTCGAGGGCCACAATGGGTTCTTAAACTGGACCGGAGGGCTGGAACAAAAGCATGGATGGAGTGTTTGTGTGAACTAATATAAATTCAAAGTAAACATCATTACATAAAAGGGTACGGTCTTTTTTTTAGTTTTATTCATTTCAAACAGGCAGGATCCGGCCCGCGGGCTGTAGTTTGCCCAAGGCTGGCCTAAGCAGTAATTGAGAAAAGAAAATAAATTAAGCATATTCTGAACTCAGTGAGTAAGCCAGCTTGGATAGAAGGAGAGTTAAGGGAGATGAGGTTGTTAAGATTGGTAGAGAATGGATGATTAAAAGTTCTCCATGTTACTGTGGAAACTTAACCTTTCTTTTTTGTTGTTGTTAATCCTCACTGGAGGATATTTTTTCCATTGATTTTTAGAGAGTGAAAGGGGTGGGGGGGGGAGACAAGAGAGAGAGAGAGAAAGAGAGAGACAGAGATTGGCTGTCTCCTACATGCTACTCCAACTGGTGGGGCCCGGAATCAAACCTGCAATCCTTTGTTGTGCAGACCAACACTCTAACCACTGAGCACACTGGCCAGGGCAAAACTTACCCTTTCTTTAAGGCTCCGTCTTGATTCCTTCCCCTTTCTATTTAGTGGTTAAAACTGAATTCAAGAGTCATCACCTCCAGGAAGCTTTTTTGACCCAGGCTAGATATCTCTCTGATTAAGACTATCAGCCTGGCTGGTGTGGCTCAGTGGCTGAGCATCGACCCAATTAGCAGGAGGAAGCTGATCAGTGTTTCTCTCTCATCATTGATGTTTCTATTTCTCCCTCTCCCTTCCTCTCTGAAATTATGTGGCTAGGCAGCAGAGTAGCCAATTATTATATTTGAGTAAGGTGAAAATTATGTATTGAAGAAAAAATTATATTTAGATTATGAATCAGAACAAACTATTGGTCTCAGGAGACTCAGAAATGAGGAGAAGCTATTTTTAAAAATACTCTTTTAGTGTTTACTACATTATGATTAGAAATCATGGATGCTAGAATAAAAAATTTAAAAATGGCCCTAACCAGTTTGGCTCAGTGGATAGAGCATTGGCCTGCGGGCTGAAGGGTCCCAGGTTCGATTCCGGTCAAGGGCATGTACCTTGGTTGCAGGCACATCCCCAGTGGGGAGTGTGCAGGAGGCAGCTGATTGATGTTTCTCTCACCGAAGTTTCTAACTCTCTATCCCTCTCCCTTCTTCTCTGTAAAAAATCAAATATATTTTTAAAAAAAGAATGTTGAAGTTCAATAAGAGGATAATTATAGGCGTGTGTCAAGTACCTTCAAGAGGTAGAATAATGAAAGTGCTATGGATCTGCATCAGATATATTGTGTTCCTTGAAGAATCAGAGGCAATGAATCATTTCAGGCAAACAACAACAACAACAAAAGAAAATATTAAACGCCTTTAAGAAGCATTTTGGAAACAAATTAGATAATGTTATTTTTCCCTTTGTACAAAACTAAAGTATATTCAGGCAATGGCAATGATTATACATTGTGCAGTTTACCGTATGTTGGGCAAGAAGAGTTGGAGTAAGAGAAAGTTGGAAAGAGGGTAGTGGAGAGGGTACAGATAGTATTTTGAGGCAAAAATGAAGAGATTGAAACATTTCAAAAGCACTGAAGCAAACCGAGACATGATGTAGTAGAGGCCAGGCATTTACATTCAGTGCTTGAACAAGGGCTCATTCTGGAATGAGAGAATAAGAATGCCTACTTCGATATTTGAAAAAGAAGTTTAGGAGCAATAAAAAGAGGCCTCGGTATAGATCCTGGCAGGTACTGCCTGACATGTCTTTGGTAGGCCATATTCTTTGTTGCCCCTGTCAGATGAAGCACTGGGATGAGGAGGGCATAATACATGCTTTTATTGTTGGACCATCTTTCTGTTCCTTTGAGGTGAAAGGTTTTCCCCTCTTTCTGTCTTTATTTGTCAATGCGTATTTGTTACTGTCTTTTGGGAGAGGTAACAATGACAAGTGACATATTTCATCTTTGTATCAGAGAGTTTCTCCAGGGAATATATAATAATTTTGGGCCAAAAAATGCCTAGTAATTTAACCTCTGGACTTGAAGATCTCCCTGACTTATGTGAGCTATGAGAATTATTCAGCATACAACTCCCTAGTTTTTGTGTGTCCAACCTTGTGGAGTTTCACTCTGCATATGCATGACCTAGTACTTGGTAAAAAGACACATGCAGGTACCTAAAACTCCTTTTTTTTTCTGTCTGACTACCTCCTTTTCAGAATTTTACCCTATAATTTCTAGCAACCTCATCTTCCACAAACTTTGATTCCCCATCTCATCAACTCAGTGAAGCTGCTAGATTGTACTTGGGCCCTTCTTCCTGTGGTCATGATCCAGAAATTGCTGCTATACAGTAAATTAGGCTGATCATAGAGCTACATTGTTTTAATTCAGCAGCATATTAAGAGGATTACATACCATGACAAAGTGGGATTTATTCCAAGAATGCAAAGAAATTTAAGAAAAGCATTCAATGTAATACATAATGTTAATAGAATGAAGGAAACCCCCTCATGATTATCTCAACAGAAAAAGTATTTGAGGAAATTCAACGCCTTTCCATGTTAAAAACAATCAACAAATTATGAATAGAAGGAAACTTCCTCAACATGACAAAGGTCATATATGAAGAATCCACAGCTAACATACTCAATGATGTAGGAATAAAAGTTTTTTCCTCTTAAGATCAGGAACAAACTGGAATGCCTGCTTTCACCATTTCCATTTAACATGGTATTGGAAATTCTAGTCAGAACAGTTAGGGAAGAAAAAGAAATAAAAGGCATCTACAGAAGACACAATCTTCTCTTTTTAAAAAAATATATTTTATTGATTTTTTTACAGAGAGGAAGGGAGAGAGATAGAGAGTTAGAAACATCGATGAGAGAGAAACATCGATCAGCCGCCTCCTGCACATCTCCCACTGGGGATGTGCCCGCAACCCAGGTACATGCCCTTGACCGGAATCGAACCCGGGACCCTTCAGTCTGCAGGCCGACGCTCTATCCACTGAGCCAAACTGGTTTCGGCAACACAATCTTCTTATATGTACAAAATTCTAAAGATTCTACACCAAAAAAATCTATTAGAATTAATAACAAATTCTGCAAAGTTGCAGGCTACAAAACAAAAATTAGCTAAGTTTCTATACATTTAACAATGAATAATATGAAAAAGGAAATTAAGCAAGAAATTCCATTAACAATAGCATCAAAAAGAATAAAATACTTATACTGTCAGTAAATTCAACCAAGGAGGCAGTAACTTATACTTTGAAAACTATATAATTTGGCTGAAAGAAATTAAAGACAAAAATAAGTAGAAATATATCCCACATTCATGGATTGGAAGATTTATGTCAAGGAAGTAATACTATCCAATGCAATCTGCAGACTCAATGTAATCGCCATCAAAACTTCATCAGCCTTTTTTCAGAAATAGAAAACCCATTCACCTCCTAATAGCTAGAGAATAGAAGAAAGTTTGAGGACTCACAGCTTCCTGGACTGGAGCAGATTTGTGTACACCAGTGTTACAGCAGCATTATTCACACCAGCCGAAGTATGGAGACAATCAAGTGTACATTGACAGATGACTAGATAAACAAAATGTGGTATGTACGTACAGTGGATTATTACCCAGTCTTTAAAAGGAATGAAATAATTCTGATTCATGTTACAACAAAGATGAACCTGGAAGACATTGTACAAAGGGAAGTAAGCAAGACAAAAGAACAAATATTGAATTATTCCACTTATCTGAGGCATGTAGAATAGGCAAACTCATAGAAACAGAAAGTATAATAGAGGTTCTCAGGGGTTGGAGGAAGAAGGAGTGAGGAGTTATTCTTTAATGGGTACAGAATTTTTGTTTGGCATGATAAAAAAGTTCTGGATATGTATAGTGATGGCTGCACAACAACATTATGCATGCACTTAATGCCATTGAATTAATGTCACACATTTAAAAATGGTTAAAATGTTACATATATTTTACTACTAAACAAACAGTGAGTTGTATGTCGCACACAGTTTTATTTTATGTTTATCTTATCACAAAATAAATAAGCAGTGGGTTGTGTATTTAGTAGAGTTGGATTGATGTCTAAGGGAAATTATAAAGTTATCTTGTATAGAAAAAGCCGGTAGGTAAATAGGGAGAAAATAAGGTGTATGTCAGTCTGGTGTTCATAACTCAGCAAGCAGCATTTATCATTGGTGTTAGTGGACTGTTTTGTTTCATTTTAATTATGCTCAGACTTATTATTTCTAGAATAACAGATTGTTAAACACTGGTCTTTTATTTTATAACTTTTAGATTTAATAGACAGGAATCTGAGTGAAATGAAAGGTTTTTCCTTTTTTGGCCTGAAAGTTTGGCAATAGGGGCCCTAACTAAGGTGACAAAACTCCAGAATGACCAATTCTTTCTCTGGAATATATCACCCTTGGGGACTGTTCTACAACAATCATCCCAACACTTGTTATTCAGAGCCAGCCCAAAGACTTTTTTCTAAAGCCATTTTTTATATTTTCTGCAAAGATACAGAATAGTAAAATGGTTTATAACTCAGACTTTGGAATTAAACATCCAAGCTTAGTGTCTTGGCTTTGCGAAGAGCTAACTGACCTTTTATAAAGTTTCCTAATGTCTTTATGTCTCACCTTTTAAATTCACCTGTAAAATTTTGTTGAGAAGATTAAATGAGATAATATATGTGCAGTACATAGTGAATACCTGGTACATACTTAATGCTCAAAAATATTAGGGGTTGCTGCTGCTATTACTGTTCTTATTCAGAAACAAGCTCACGGTCCAGACCTGGAAATAGGAGCAGTCCACAAGAAGACATTTCTTGTTTAAATTTCCAAGGCTCTTAAACTAGGCACACTCTCTCCCAGTCCTATGGAGGAGGTATCATTCTTATACCATACTTACTTTTGTTGTGTTGAAGACTTCTCTTCTAAAGTTGAGACTAAGCCACCCATTTTAATCTTGCCACTGCAAACCAGAATTAATTTTAGACCGTAGTAAAGAGTAAACAGCATTTATATGAGCAGAAGAAGCTGCAGCCCAGGATACATAGATTCAGGTAGCAACCTAAATAAATTGTGTCCCGGGAAGAACAAAGAAAGGGTTCTTAAAGGCAGAAATCACAGAATGTAATTCTTTCATGCAAATGAAGAATTACTGGCCAGGTTAATAAGGTTTGTTTAGTTCCAATAGGCAAAGCAAACAAGGGAGGCAAAAACTACAAGAGGGTGGTAAACTCCATGTGTGTCCATGTCGCAGTTGTTCCAGGATATTGATGACTCAGCCTTGAGCTGTGTTTTAGCAACAGATTTAACAACTTAATAGCAGCTCTGAGAATTGAGGCTCAAATATGCATAGGCTGTTAGGCCCCACTTTCTTAATAGCCTCCTGACTCCATTTTAACCCTCCTCCCCCATATTAGTGACTACAGTTGAGATATTTTGGTTCACATCACATTTTAAAATTTATTTTTTTTTATCTCTAGTGAATCTACTAGTAGTCGTTTTCTTTGCTCACTTCCCTTAACCCCTTTTGGATTGTAGATGCTGAGAACTGAATTAATTATATCCTTTAGCTCCATAACACATTGTCATCATCAGTACATGCAAGATCCTTTTTTTTCCGTTTTATTTTTACCCTTCATTTCTAACCTCATCCTGTATCTTTCCCTAATAGTTACCTACTCTGATGTGTCTCCACATGTCCTTAAATATGCCTGCATTTTTTAAAAGAAATAATATTGTTTTGTGCGAATGGGTTTTTAATTTATAAGAAGATATTGTGCTATTAATATCAACATTAAAATTTAAACTTCCATTACTTTATATATGACTAGAGGCCCGGTGCATGACATTCCTGCACTTGAGGGGAGGGGTCCCTCAGCCCAGCCTGTGCCTTTTAGCAGTCCGGGAGCCCTCGAGGAATGTCTGACTGACGGGCCTTAGACTGCTGCAGAGGCGGAGACAGGAGAGACTCCCACCACAGCCTCTGCGCTCGCCAGGCCAGCTATCAGCCCTGCTTGTGGCTGAGCAGTGCTCCCCTGTGGGAGTGTACTGACCACCAGGGGACAGTTCCTGTATTGAGCATCTGCCCCTTGGTGGTCAGTGCATGTCATAGCGACTGGTCGTTCCGCCATTCGGTCAATTTGCATAATACCCTTTTATTATATAGGATTATTTAGTGCTTCTAACTTTTAACTATATTTTAGTTACTGATTCCCCAAAGGATAGACACCTAAATTACTATCAGTCCACACTATCACAAAACATGCTGCAATTAACATTTTCTTACATCAGCCTATAGATAGGATGATCACATTGGTCCAAACTGAGATGCTTTTGAAATTGAAGGGGAATATTTTGATACAGGAGTATATTAAGACTCCTAAACCAACAGGAAATGTGGTCCACCCTGTTTATGGCAGATTGTTCTAAAACACAGCTGATAATCAACAGATATGTACTGGGATGGTCTTTCCCTTTTTGTTTCCAGCTGACATCTCTTGCAGTTGGTTGGTGCATGTGCTGGACTGATTATTGCTTATTTTAAATACCACTCTTTGTAGATACTACTCATGAGGAGAAATGTCTGGGTTACAGGTTATAGACATACTTAAAGTTTGAGTTTGTCCAGTCTTGTCCTATTAATGGATGGACGGAAGTTTTTTATCTTCCCATTCTATCTGACGAGGCATTCCTCTTATGCTTCCTTTACACTAGCAATAAAGTAAACAAATAACAAAAATTTAGCCCATAACCAGTTACAGAAAACCATTATAATCAAAAGTGCACACTACAGTACACAAGGTGTCCTACCGGTGCATGTGTAAGACACAAGGACCAACATCTTAAGTAAGTACAGGTCCTCTTGCTAGTGAATCTAAGACAGTGGTTCTCAACCTTCCTAATGCTGGGACCTTTTAATACAGTTCCTCATGTTGTGGTGACCCCCAACCAAAAAATTATTTTTGTTGCTACTTCATAACTGTAATTTTGCTACTGTTATGAATCATAATGCAAATATCTGATATGCAGGATGTATTTTCATTGTTACAAATTGAACATAATTAAAGCATAGTGATTAATCACAGAAACAATATGTAATTATATGTGTTTTCCGATGGTCTTAGGCGACCCCTGTGAAAGGGTCGTTCGACCCCCAAAGGGGTTGCGACCCACAGGTTGAGAACCGCTGATCTAAGAGTTCCTACTGTCATCTACGGGAATATTAGCAATATGGCCACATATGACGTGTTAAAATGAGTTGAAACACATTGGACCTTTTTAAAGTTCCAAGTCATTTTATTTCAAGATGACAACCTTGGAATAGCTGTAGGATGATGTCATTATCAGAGAGAGGGTTGAGCATTTCTCCCAGTAAGTGCAATGTGATTTACCCATTGTGTAGGTTCCAGTTAGCATTTAGTAAAGTTGTGGGGATTCTGTTTCTGTACCAGTTTAATTTTTAGTCCTCTTCATCCTCATCCTCATCCTCATCTGTACTTAAGTGTGAAATGCAGCCAACAATGAATGCACACAGTAGAAGGGCTGAACGAATCATCAGTACAACTAGAGCCTGGTTTACACTCATGCTTATTTTGCCACGAGCAGATGGTTCTTTGTCAGGTGGAGGGCCACTGTCTATACTACCACCCGGTCCGCTGTTTTCACACAGTGGTGGACTCCGCCCCACCTGACAGTGACAATTTTTATTATTGTTGCACACACCTCTGAAATTGCATTTCTGGACATCACAGTCAAAGGCCATGTCTTGATGAAAAGTACAATTCAGGTTAAAACAGTAACTTCCTGGCCCACATGTTGCACCATCTATTACTAACGCAAGTGGTGGCAGGTCCATCCCAAAGTGTGCATCGTATCCAAAGCATATTTCTTGCTTAGCTAAGAGCTGATGAAATGTAGTGTGCTCACCTCCACCAGGTACTTGTTGGACATCACGACAGTGCAACATTCCACAAAGAACATCATCTTGTTCACATGGTTTATGTCTTTCTCCCACCTTGCTGAAGACCTGCCCACAGCTTCCAAATCGGTCACCCCTTACATTCAGTGTATCATAGCACACTTGCGGAGCATCTCTCACTTTGTAGCCAAATAGAGCTTGACACTGCATGTCACGGTCACTACAGTTTCCTCTCACACAAACGGCTAAAGGTGAACACGGGGTTCCATCCTGGATATAGAAGTCATTTGGACAAGTAGCCTTTTTCCCATCACAGTATTATGGTAGATCGCAAATGCCACCCTTCTCTCTACAAATCCATCCAGGATTAGCATACTTACAGTTAACACAGCACTCTCCACTACTGCATTCACTACCAAGGGAGAGGGCACAATTGGTCTCACAACATTTGTTTTCAGCACAGTCTTTCAAGGAGCCACAGTCACATTCTTCCTGCTGATTTATGATCTTGTCTCCACAACGAGGAGCTACATAAGGAAAATTATTGTATGGATCCATTGTGTAAGACAAACATTCATCATAGCGGTGTAATCGAAAGTGGATACGCGTGTAAGAACAATTGCTGAACATATCGTTAAGACCTGGCGTAGGAGCCATGACACAGAAAGTTCTTCGAAAACATTTACAACCAGCTACATCATGTTCCATGGCAAAAATATGACCCAGTGTATGTGCTGCGATACCGGCACCTAAAAATAGATGAACATTTGCTACATATACAAACATTGCCCCCCAGTTGGGGTTGCATATTCCATTTTGGAAGCCAAAATGATTTTCACCACCGATTTTATGTCCTGTAAGAAGTATTGTAGTATCATGATTAATAGTACGATACACATTATAAGTTTTCCACATACCAAATTTTTCCACAGCTTTAGACGCAGAGTAATACCTTGTTACGTCTATGTGATCTCTATCATCCCAGATGCACAAAACACGTAGGTTGACAACCAGAAGATGTTGATGAAAAATGCTGTGTAATATGCTGTTAAGCATCACCACTCTCTCAATTAGATCTGTCTTATTAGGCCTGCTCCTGTATAATGAGTTACTAACTGTGTAGTGAAGTTTTAAATTTCTTCTATGGGGCCACCATAAATACACGGGCGCTGCTCTAGGGGTTTCAGCAAATGTTGCCTCTTCATATGCTAGATCTGCATCTTCTTTTTCAATCTTACAACTTTTGTCCTCTCTTGGTTGTTCTTTCACAAGCAGAGACATCACATGCTCAAACTTGGAAGAAGCCTCCATTGGTTTGATTTCATAAGTCGAGTCATCCACCTGCAGCATGCCACGCAGACCCCCATAGCAAGTGTCCAGCGTGCCCATGGATCCAGGAACCCCCTCCAAGTAGCTGAAGTAGTAGCAGTCTCGAGGGATAAAGGGGTAGTCCTCCTGCATGGCACCTTGGTCGTTATAGGTGATAACCGGAAAATGTCTGGGCAGCAAGTTCTTCTTGACCTTCATGTGAACCACATGTCTTCGGCCACTGAAGTGAATCCTGTAGGAGAGCTGGCCTCGTACCCCAGCTCCGCCCAGCCTGTGGGACACCTTCCTGGGGATCACAATTTCAGAGGAAGTGAAACGCCATCCTGGTAGGGCATGGGAACAACTGACCTGAGACAGGAGTAGCCAGAGGAGAGGCAGCCAGAGAGCCCCTGTCAGGTGGGCCTTGGCCCAGGCAGGCGCCATGAGCGAGGGAACCTGTGACCATAGAGAGTGCAGGCCAGACTAAAGCTGCTGTAGCACCTTTTCCAGCAGGAGGAGAGCAGAGAGAGGCTGGAGGTTTGGCACCCCTAGAGACTGGGAGGGGGAGGGGGTAGCTATTACAGAACAATGGTGCATTCTTTGGGGGAGGCTGTGCTCAGTGATGTAGGGAGTCTGGGCTGAAAGGTCCCCTGGTCTCTTGGAGAAGACTCAGGGAAAGGATCAGTGGATTTTGTGGCAACTTTAAGACACTCGGTGGCTTTTTTCCTCAAGCCTAGAACATAATAGGTCAACATGACATTAAAATGGAGAATGGTGAGGAGAGTGGAAGCTTCTCTGTATAAGAATTTTGAGGAGAGAATTAGATTCTCTCACACTTTTTAAAAGTTCTTGTAACTATTGTCTTATAACTTTGCCCTTTCTTGATATGGCAAAGCCCTAGAAATAGGATTTAAATGCAGTTGGGCTGAGTGATGGAAAGGAAGTGTAAACAGATGTCGTGGATAGAAAAGCCAGGGTGTATAATGATAGTTTCTTGTAGAGTGAAACTCACACCTACTTCATGTGGCCAAGGAAATTAATTGCCCACTAAGACTTGCACATGAATATTCATAGCAGCATTATTCATGAATTTATCCTACCAAATGGAAACAAACAACCAGTACTCAATAGACGAATGGATAAACAAAAGGGTATATTTGTCCGATGGAATACCTCAGTAAATCAGAAGAGACTCCTGATACGTGTAAGAACATGGATGTGTCTCACAGATATGATGATGATGATGATGATGATGATGATAGAGAGAAACAGGACCAAAGCAACTTAATATATGATTTAATTTTTATGACGTTCTAGAACACTCCAAAACCAGTTCTGGTCACAGAATTTAAAATTTCCTGACTTGGGAATGGAGGAGTGGAGAGAACTTTCTAGTGATGGAAAACTTGTGTATCTTGACTGGGGTGTGTTGTAGATTACGTGATCGTGTGCCTCCCAAATTCACATGTTGAAATTATAAGTGTGTCTGGGTTTTGTGAAGTTTGAGTAAAATTAAATTTAAAATTGTATCGGGGGGAAAAAAAGACTAAAACATGCAGCGTGGTTGTCTCTATCAGGTCCCACTCAAATCACCAATCTGGCCCCTACAAAAACCCCA
This sequence comes from Myotis lucifugus, assembly GCF_000147115.1. Classification (NCBI taxonomy): domain Eukaryota; kingdom Metazoa; phylum Chordata; class Mammalia; order Chiroptera; family Vespertilionidae; genus Myotis; species Myotis lucifugus. The sequence continues at coordinate 21,060 of NW_005872824.1, read as the reverse complement.
TTGATCCTAAGAATGACTGTAAATTACATCAAGCTCTACCCAGTAGAATCTCTTATTGTAGCTGCCGCCTCAGATGTGCTGTCATTGCTAGAGCAAACTAAGGTGCCCTCAAGTGCATGACATGCAGCCATTGATTTAGTGGTAGTACTAATTGCTGTTATGACCAGAAAGAGAATATCATAAACAAGCAGGCTTCATGTGGCATGGATAAATGTACTTATTTATAGCTTTGCCCACAAGGGCTGTATTCACCCATCCCCCTTACTTTTGTCATAACTTTGCCCTTTCTTGATATGGCAAAGCCCTAGAAATAGGATTTAAAAAATTTGAGGCTAACCATTATCATTTCTGCCCTTGCGTTAACTGGGAAATGTCCAGCTGTAATGAATCTGTCTCAAATATCTGGCACCAATTAGAAACCATTTTAAGGCATACACATGGTAGGCCTTAGCACAACACAGCCCCCTTTTAGTAGTTATGGCCTACAACCTGAGTTGTCAATGCTATTTAGAAACATCTTAGATGGGCAACTACACCCACCCTTGGGTTGAAATCATCTTTCACCATTTTGGAGAGAGCATGATAACCAAAGACAAAACCACACACACTCAAAGTTATGGTAGTAGAAATTAAACAGCCCGAGGGGAACCAAAGGTCCTCAACAAATGCAAAACAGATTAGTGAGGATATGAACCAATATTTAAAAAGTGGGGGGGAAGATCTTACCGGGTCCACAATTAACATGCTCTGGTCAGCTGGCTGCTGAAACTGAGACAGAATTTCTCCCCTCCTAGGAAGAGAGTCTGGTTTCAACAGTGGCCCATGCATCAGCAAGGAATTACCATCTTAGTCAATGGTCATCAACCTCGATTTTAGGAGATCCTGATGACAACAGCAAATGCATCACCCCTGTTAGATAGGAGCATAGAATAGCAGGGACTCAGACCCATCTTGGATGAAGGTCCAAATCACTAGATCTGGTACTAACTAGTAAGCCACCTGACAAGTGGTGGCCATGAGAGCTCTATACCAGATGGACAAATTGCAGTGTCACAGACTGATTCTCTCCTGCTGCATCCCTCCTCCACCATCTGGACTCTGTGTTTTCAGAAAGAGACTTGATCTGAAGCCTGAGACATCTAAAGGGCACAAATATAACACACCACTTATCAGACTCTGTCCTAGTGCACTATTTCTGAAGTGATTGCTTCCTGTTTCCTTTGACCTAAATTTGTGTCTTTGTGCATACATCAGACAACCCGTTCTCTTCTGTAATTTAGAGGCAGGCTGTGATTCGTCAATTCCTTAGATATTAACTGTGAGATACTATGATTTCAATAACCAGAGGCCTTATGAAATGATGTATCAGTGATCAATGGCTCCTTAGGTGTAGTTTTATAATAAAGATGCAAGGCTGAAATCATCATATTTGAAATACCCCAGGTTTAGCACAACTGAAGAAAAATAATGACAATTAGGAAAATGACAGAGTTAGCATAGTAAGTGCTTCAAACCTGGAGGCTTTTCTTAGATTCTCTCTTTGATCTTGCTATATCCTTAGAAATATCTACACTAATGAAAGAGAAGCATGTAAATTGACCGTCCCCTCTGCTATGCTCACCAGGCAATCAGGATGAGCATGCAAATTAACCCAAGAAAGATGGCTGGCCTGTAGGCAGCATGCACGTGTGCACAGGCGCCAAGCGGCCAGGGGCAGGCATCTCACCCCGCCCCACCCCGGTCACTTCGTGCCTGTCTGCAGGACATGGAGGCAAGGCGTGGCAGTGGCAGGGTGGGACACCAGACTTCCATTGCACCTGTGTCGCTCCAGGCAGGAGAGCAGTGCTTGTGGACAGGGGAGGCGGGCCAGTGGAGGACGGCCTGTACTCCCCACATAGCAGCGGTGGCAGCCGTGAGCACACCAAGATGAGCCTTGGTGAAGTAGTGCCTGCAGGCCATCAGTGCCGAGAAGTGGCTGTGCAGGTCCCACCTCCAGACCCAGGAGGTGTGCGATCACAGGGACAGCCACCATGGTGGGCCAGATTGAGGTCCTCCTGGCCACACCATGGGGTTTTGTCGATCTGCGAAGCCACAGGCCTCTGGTGTGCACATCCTCTCCTCCCCCATTGGCGTGCGAATGCCCCTCAGCACTATGTCACCCTCGCTTGCCTGCAACAGTCCCAGACCAAGGTGCATGCAAGTTCCTCCCGCCCCTCCGCCACACTTCCATCACCCCAGCATGCCTATGTCCCCCACAGTATGTGCGCAGGTCCCCTCCGGCATGCTCATGTCCTTTGGAGAGTGTCTGGGTGTTCTGGGTGCTGAGGGTGAGCGTCTCTGAGATGACAGTGAGAGGGCGGAGTGGTGATGCCTTGTTCCTGCAGAGGCCAGTGCAGGGAGATCACCTCCATGGGGCTAATAATGCAGGTGCTGAGGCAAGAGCAGGTGCAGACAGACACACCTGGTGGGTGTGGGCGGCTCTCACTGAGGTGCCTTTGGTCAGCGTTCAAGATGAGGAACCCAGAGGAGGCGAAGAGTTCCGTCCTCTCAGTGTAATGGTGGGATAGTCGGGGCGACTGCAGAGGAGGAATGTGCACTTTGGGTGCCAGCACCAATGAGAAAAGGCTGCCCTGACTGAGCCTCGCTCACGTGGGTCCTAGTGCACTCCTGCCGGGCTGTGGGTGAGAGGACGTGCTTTTCTGAGTTAATGAAAGAAAACATTGATTCTCCCACTGCCTGAGAAGGTGGAAAGTGGAGTGGGGAGACATGCAGGGAATGAGCAAGGATCCCTGTCTGGTGGTTCCATTCACGGCTGACTAGAGATATACAGGGTGTCCCCCAAAATGTATACACACTTTGATTACCTACTAATTCCAATGGGTTTAAACATGAAAAGAAAGACACACAATGGAGCTGTAATCTGTTAAAAGTGGGGGAACAGAAAACCAAGATGGCGGCATAGGTTAACACCGAAGCTTGCTGCCTCGAACAACCACTTCAAAAATACAACTAAAAGTCGGAACGGACATCATCCAGAACCACAGGAAGGCTGGCTGAGTGGAGGTTCTACAACTAGGAGGAAAGAGAAAACGATATGAGACTCAGAGGAGGCGCAATGCTGAAGTGAAATACTAAGGTTCGGAGTGCATGTGGAGTGGGCCGGCGGCGGCAGGCGCGGTTGTTGTTTTCAATCGGGAGGGAGTTTCAGACTCTGAGCTCCAGATCCGGGCGAGGCTCTAGGGACCCAGACTCAAACGGGAGAAGTGGGAAGGCAGCTTTGTCTCCGAGGTCTGCAGCGGTTGCAGAGCCGCTGGGGACGGAACTGAGAGCAGCCATAACGGCTCGCTCCGCCCGTCCTGTTGATCCCCTGGGACCCGCCCCGCCCAAGCCCTGCACAGAGGCATTTGCCGGAGAGCCTCAGGCAAAGGCTAGATTAGCACCGCCCTAGAGATTCAGCACAGTAGCGCTCCCACTACAGACACAGCTGACTCTCATAGCCAGTTAGCCTGGAGGTCAATTCACCCCCAGTATTGCCGACAACAATCAAGGCTTAACTACAACAAGACTGCGCACAAAGACCACAAGGGGGTACACCAAGAAAGCATAAAAAATGCGGAGACAAAAAAACATGACAGAAATGGAGGATATAGAGCTAAAAAATGCACTTTTAAGGGCTTTCAATGATTTGTTAGAAACTGCCGATAAACTTGATGAGAGCCTCAAGAAATCCAATGAGACCCTCGATGTTGTGATAAAGAACCAACTAGAAATTAAGCATACACTGACTGAAATAAAGAATATTATACAGACACCCAACAGCAGACCAGAGGAGCGCAAGAATCAAGTCAAAGATTTGAAATGTGAAGAAGCCAAAACCACCCAACCGGAAAAGCAAAATGAAAAAAGAATCCAAAAATACGAAGATAGTGTAAGGAGCCTCTGGGACAGCTTCAAGCGTACCAATATCAGAATTATAGGGGTGCCAGAAGATGAGAGACAGCAAGATATTGAAAACCTATTTGAAGAAATAATGACATAAAACTTCCCCCACCTGGTGAAAGAAATGGATTTGCAGGTCCAAGAAGCGCAGAGAACCCCAAACAAAAGGAATCCAAAGAGGACCACACCAAGACACATCATAATTAAAATGCCAAGAGCAAAAGACAAAGAGAGAATCTTAAAAGCAGCAAGAGAAAGAAAGTCAATTACCTACAAGGGAATACCCATATGACTGTCAGCTGATTTCTCAACAGAAACTTTGCAGGCCAGAAGGGAATGGCAAGAAATATTCAAAGTGATGAATACCAAGAACCTACAACCAAGATTACTTTATCCAGCAAAGCTATCATTCAGAATTGAAGGTCAGGTAAAGAGCTTCACAGATAAGGAAAAGCTAAAGGAGTTCATCACCACCTAACTAGTATTATATGAAATGCTGAAAGGTATCCTTTAAGAAGAGGAAGAAGAAGAAACAGGTAAAGATACAAATTATGAACAACAAACATGCATCTATCAACAAGTGAATCTAAGAATCAAGTGAATAAATAATATCAATAATTTAAATAATAAATAATATCATTCTGAACTGGTGATTATAATAGAATCAGGGACATAGAAAGGGAATGGACTGACTATTCTTGGGGGGGGGGAAAGGGGAATGGGAGATGCGGGAAGAGACTGGACAAAAATCGTGCACCTATGGATGAGGACAGTGGGTGGGGAGTGAGGGCGGAGGGTGGGAAGGGAACTAAGAGGAGGGGAATTATGGGGGGGAAAAAGAGGAACAAATGTAATAATCTGAACAATAAATATTTAATTAAAAATAAAAAATAAAAAAAATAAAAGTGGGGGAACAAACAGGCAGTCCGAATTTCCCCGAGGGGTCCCAGATTGGAGAGAGTGCAGGCCAGACTGAGGGGCCTCCTTTTGTGCACCGGGCTACTAGAACAGGTATAATTTCTGCGTGTCATTGTGGGCCTTGAAAGCATAAAATTCTAAGGCTTCATGAAGGCTCACATACTGAGCAGGTGGTAGCACTACTGTTGACATCACGGGCCTATGCCATGGAAGTTTTTGATCTTCCCAGTCTATCTGACGAGGCATTCCTCTTATGCTTCCTTTACACTAGCAATAAAGTAAACAAATAACAAAAATTTAGCCCATAACCAGTTACAGAAAACCATTATAATCAAAAGTGCACACTACAGTACACAAGGTGTCCTACCGGTGCATGTGTAAGACACAAGGACCAACATCTTAAGTAAGTACAGGTCCTCTTGCTAGTGAATCTAAGACAGTGGTTCTCAACCTTCCTAATGCTGGGACCTTTTAATACAGTTCCTCATGTTGTGGTGACCCCCAACCAAAAAATTATTTTTGTTGCTACTTCATAACTGTAATTTTGCTACTGTTATGAATCATAATGCAAATATCTGATATGCAGGATGTATTTTCATTGTTACAAATTGAACATAATTAAAGCATAGTGATTAATCACAGAAACAATATGTAATTATATGTGTTTTCCGATGGTCTTAGGCGACCCCTGTGAAAGGGTCGTTCGACCCCCAAAGGGGTTGCGACCCACAGGTTGAGAACCGCTGATCTAAGAGTTCCTACTGTCATCTACGGGAATATTAGCAATATGGCCACATATGACGTGTTAAAATGAGTTGAAACACATTGGACCTTTTTAAAGTTCCAAGTCATTTTATTTCAAGATGACAACCTTGGAATAGCTGTAGGATGATGTCATTATCAGAGAGAGGGTTGAGCATTTCTCCCAGTAAGTGCAATGTGATTTACCCATTGTGTAGGTTCCAGTTAGCATTTAGTAAAGTTGTGGGGATTCTGTTTCTGTACCAGTTTAATTTTTAGTCCTCTTCATCCTCATCCTCATCCTCATCTGTACTTAAGTGTGAAATGCAGCCAACAATGAATGCACACAGTAGAAGGGCTGAACGAATCATCAGTACAACTAGAGCCTGGTTTACACTCATGCTTATTTTGCCACGAGCAGATGGTTCTTTGTCAGGTGGAGGGCCACTGTCTATACTACCACCCGGTCCGCTGTTTTCACACAGTGGTGGACTCCGCCCCACCTGACAGTGACAATTTTTATTATTGTTGCACACTCCTCTGAAATTGCATTTCTGGACATCACAGTCAAAGGCCATGTCTTGATGAAAAGTACAATTCAGGTTAAAACAGTAACTTCCTGGCCCACATGTTGCACCATCTATTACTAACGCAAGTGGTGGCAGGTCTATCCCAAAGTGTGCATCGTATCCAAAGCATATTTCTTGCTTAGCTAAGAGCTGATGAAATGTAGTGTGCTCACCTCCACCAGGTACTTGTTGGACATCACGACAGTGCAACGTCCCACAAAGAACATCATCTTGTTCACATGGTTTATGTCTTTCTCCCACCTTGCGGAAGACCTGCCCACAGCTTCCAAATCGGTCACCCCTTACATTCAGTGTATCATAGCACACTTGCGGAGCATCTCTCACTTTGTAGCCAAATAGAGCTTGACACTGCATGTCACGGTCACTACAGTTTCCTCTCACACAAACGGCTAAAGGTGAACACGGGGTTCCATCCTGGATATAGAAGTCATTTGGACAAGTAGCCTTTTTCCCATCACAGTATTCTGGTAGATCGCAAATGCCACCCTTCTCTCTACAAATCCATCCAGGATTAGCATACTTACAGTTAACACAGCACTCTCCACTACTGCATTCACTACCAAGGGAGAGGGCACAATTGGTCTCACAACATTTGTTTTCAGCACAGTCTTTCAAGGAGCCACAGTCACATTCTTCTTGCTGATTTATGATCTTGTCTCCACAACGAGGAGCTACATAAGGAAAATTATTGTATGGTGCCCTTGTGTAAGCCAAACATTCATCATAGCGGTGTAATCGAAAGTGGATACGCGTGTAAGAACAATTGCTGAACATATCGTTAAGACCTGGCCTAGGAGCCATGACACAGAAAGTTCTTCGAAAACATTTACAACCAGCTACATCATGTTCCATGCCAAAAATATGACCCAATGCATGTGCTGCGATACCGGCACCTAAAAATAGATGAACATTTGCTACATATACAAACATTGCCCCCCAGTTGGGGTTGCATATTCCATCTGGGAAGCCAAAATGGTTTTGACCACCGATTTTATGTCCTGTAAGAAGTATTGAAGTATCATGTCTAATAAGACGAAACACATTATAAGTTTTCCACAAACCAAACTGTTCCACAGCTTTAGACGCAGAGTTATACGTTGTTATGTCCGTGTGATCTCTATCGTCCCAGATGCACAAAATATGTAGGGTGACAACCAGAAGATGTTGATGATAAATGCTGTGTAATATGCTGTTAAGCATCACCACTCTCTCTATTAGATCTGTCTTATTAGGCCTGCTCCTGTATAATGAGTTACTAACTGTGTAGTGAAGTTTTAAATTTCTTCTATGGGGCCACCATAAATACACGGGCGCTGCTCTAGGGGTTTCAGCAAATGTTGCCTCTTCATATGCTAGATCTGCATATTCTTTTTCAATCTTACAACTTTCGTCCTCTCTTGGTTGTTCTTTCACAAGCAGAGACATCACATGCTCAAACTTGGAAGAAGCCTCCATTGGTTTGATTTCATAAGTCGAGTCATCCACCTGCAGCATGCCACGCAGACCCCCATAGCAAGTGTCCAGCGTGCCCATGGATCCAGGAACCCCCTCCAAGTAGCTGAAGTAGTAGCAGTCTCGAGGGATAAAGGGGTAGTCCTCCTGCATGGCACCTTGGTCGTTATAGGTGATAACCGGAAAATGTCTGGGCAGCAAGTTCTTCTTGACCTTCATGTGAACCACATGTCTTCGGCCACTGAAGTGAATCCTGTAGGAGAGCTGGCCTCGTACCCCAGCTCCGCCCAGCCTGTGGGACACCTTCCTGGGGATCACAATTTCAGAGGAAGTGAAACGCCATCCTGGTAGGGCATGGGAACAACTGACCTGAGACAGGAGTAGCCAGAGGAGAGGCAGCCAGAGAGCCCCTGTCAGGTGGGCCTTGGCCCAGGCAGGCGCCATGAGCGAGGGAACCTGTGACCATAGAGAGTGCAGGCCAGACTAAAGCTGCTGTAGCACCTTTTCCAGCAGGAGGAGAGCAGAGAGAGGCTGGAGGTTTGGCACCCCTAGAGACTGGGAGGGGGAGGGGGTAGCTATTACAGAACAATGGTGCATTCTTTGGGGGAGGCTGTGCTCAGTGATGTAGGGAGTGTAGGCTGAAAGGTCCCCTGGTCTCTTGGAGAAGACTCAGGGAAAGGATCAGTGGATTTTGTGGCAATTTTAAGACACTCGGTGGCTTTTTTCCTCAAGCCTAGAACATAATAGGTCAACATGACATTAAAATGGAGAATGGTGAGGAGAGTGGAAGCTTCTCTGTATAAGAAATTTGAGGAGAGAATTAGATTCTCTCACACTTTTTAAAAGTTAAATGCAGTTGGGCTGAGTGATGGAAAGGAAGTGTAAACAGATGTCGTGGATAGAAAAGCCAGGGTGTATAATGATAGTTTCTTGTAGAGTGAAACTCACACCTAGTTTATGTGGCCAAGGAAATTAATTGCCCACTAAGACTTGCACATGAATATTCATAGCAGCATTATTCATGAATTTATCCTACCAAATGGAAACAAACAACCAGTACTCAATAGACGAATGGATAAACAAAAGGGTATATTTGTCCGATGGAATACCTCAGTAAATCAGAAGAGACTCCTGATAGGTGTAAGAACATGGATGTGTCTCACAGATATGATGATGATAGAGAGAAACAGGACCAAAGCAACTTAATATATGATTTAATTTTTATGAAGTTCTAGAACACTCCAAAACCAGTTCTGGTCATAGAATTTAAAATTTCCTGACTTGGGAATGGAGGAGTGGAGAGAACTTTCTAGTGATGGAAAACTTGTGTATCTTGACTGGGGTGTGTTGTAGATTACGTGATCGTGTGCCTCCCAAATTCACATGTTGAAATTATAAGTGTGTCTGGGTTTTGTGAAGTTTGAGTAAAATTAAATTTAAAATTGTATCGGGGGGAAAAAAAGACTAAAACATGCAGCGTGGTTGTCTCTATCAGGTCCCACTCAAATCACCAATCTGGCCCCTACAAAAACCCCATTGATCCTAAGAATGACTGTAAATTACATCAAGCTCTACCCAGTAGAATCTCTTATTGTAGCTGCCGCCTCAGATGTGCTGTCATTGCTAGAGCAAACTAAGGTGCCCTCAAGTGCATGACATGCAGCCATTGATTTAGTGGTAGTGCTAATTGCTGTTATGACCAGAAAGAGAATATCATAAACAAGCAGGCTTCATGTGGCATGGATAAATGTACTTATTTATAGCTTTGCCCACAAGGGCTGTATTCACCCATCCCCCTTACTTTTGTCTTATAACTTTGCCCTTTCTTGATATGGCAAAGCCCTAGAAATAGGATTTAAAAAATTTGAGGCTAACCATTATCATTTCTGACCTTGCGTTAACTGGGAAATGTCCAGATGTAATGAGTCTGTCTCAAATATCTGGCACCAATTAGAAACCATTTTAAGGCATACACATGGTAGGCCTTAGCACAACACAGCCACCTTTTAGTAGTTATGGCCTACTACCTGAGTTGTCAGTGCTATTTAGAAACATTTTAGATGGGCAACTACACCCACCCTTGGGTTGAAATCATCTTTCACCGTTTTGGAGAGAGCATGATAACCAAAGACAAAACCGCACACACACAAAGTTATGGTAGTAGAAATTAAACAGCACGAGGGGAACCAAAGGTCCTCAACAAATGCAAAACAGATTAGTGAGGATATGAACCAATATTGAAAAGTGGGGGTGAATGAGGGAAGATCTTACCGGGTCCACAATTAACATGCTCTGGTCAGCTGGCTGCTAAAACTGAGACAGAATTTCTCCCCTCCTATGAAGAGAGTCTAGTTTCAACAGTGGCCCATGCATCAGCAAGGAATAACCTTCTTTGTCAATGGTCATCAACCTCGATTTTAGGAGATCCTGATGACAACGGCAAATGCATCACCCCTGTTAGATAGGAGCATAGAAAGCAGGGACTCAGACCCATCCTGGATGAAGGTCCAAATCACTCTACCACATACTAACTAATAAGTCACCTGACAAGTGGTGGCCATGAGAGCTCTCTACCAGATGGACAAATTGCAGTGTCACAGACTGATTCTCTCCTGCTGCATCCCTCCTCCACCATCTGGACTCTGTGTTTTCAGAAAGAGACTTGATCTGAAGCCTGAAGCATCTAAAGGACACAAATATAACACACCACTTATCAGACTCTGTCCTAGTACACTATTTCTGAAGTGATTGCTACCTGTTTCCTTTGACTTAAATTTGTGTCTTTGTGCATACATCAGACAACCCGTAATTTAGAGGCAGGCTGTTATTCGTCAATTCCTTAGATATTAACTTAGATATTAACTGTGAGATACTATGACTTCAATAACCAGAGGCCTTATGAAATGATGTATCAGTGATCAAAGGCTGCTTATGTGTAGTATTACACTAAAGATGCAAGGCTGAAGTCATTATATTTGCAATACCCCAGGTTTAGCACAACTGAAGAAAAACAATGACAGTTAGGAAAATGACAGAGTTAGCATAGTAAGTGCTTCAAACCTGGAGGCTTTTCTTAGATTCTCTCTTTGATCTTGCTATAACCTTAGAAATATATACACTAATAAAAGACAAGCATGTAAATTGACCGTCCCCTCTGCTATGCTCACCAGCCAATCAGGATGAGTATGCAAAGTAACACAACAAAGATGGTGGGCCTGTAGGCAGAGTGCACGTGTACAGGTGCCAAGCGGATGGGGACAGGCGTCCCTGCCCACCCGGCCCCACCCCTGTCACTCCATGCCAGTCTGCAGTGTGTGAAGGCAAAGAGTGGCAGTGGCAGCATGGGATGCCTGGCTTCTACCCTGCCTGGTCTGCTCCCAGCAGGTAAGTCCCACAGGACTTGTGCAGGCCCCCTCCAGCACATTCATGTCCTTTGTAGAGTGTCTGGGTGTTCTGGGTGCTGAGGGTGAGTGTCTCTGAGATGACAGTGAGAGGGCGGAGTGGTAATTCCCTGTTCCTGCAGAGGCTAGTGCAGCGACGAGATCACCTCTGTGGGACTAATAATGCAGGTGCTGAGGCAAGAGCAGGTACAGACAGACACACTGATGGGTGTTGGCAGCCCTTGCTGAGGTTCCTTTGGTCAGCGTTAAAGATCATGAACCCAGATGAGGTGAGGAGTTCCGTCCTCTCAGTGAAATGGTGGCATAGTCAGGGCGACTGCAGAGGAGGAATGTGCACTTTGGGTGCCAGCACCCATGAGCAAAGGCTGCCCTGACTGAGCCTCGCTCGCCTGGATCCTAGCACATGCCTGCTGAGCAGCTGGTGGCAGGACGTGCTTTTCTGAGTAATGAGAGAAAACATTGATTCTCCCGCTGCCCGTGAAAGTGGAAAGTGGAGTGGGGAGACATGCAGGGAGTGAGCGAGGTTCCCTGTCTAGGGGTTCCAAATCCACTGTTGGTTCCTTTCACGGCTGACTAGAGATATACAGGGTGTCACCACAAAATGTATACACACTTTGAGTCCCTACTAATTCCAATGGGTTTAAGCATGAAAAGAAAGACACACAATGGAGCTGTCATCTGTTAAAAGTGGGGGAACAAACAGGCAGTCAGACATTCCCCGAGGGGTCCCAGATTTGAGAGGATGCAGGCCAGACTGAGGGATCCCCATTACCCCCTACCCATGTGCATGAATTTCATGCACCAGGCTACTAGAACATATAAATTCTGCGTGTCATTGTGGGCCTTGAAAATTCTAAGACTTCATGAAGTCTCACATACTGAGCAGGTGGTAGCACTACTGTTGATATCACAGGCCTATGCCACAGAAGTTTTTGATCCTCCCAGTCTATCTGACGAGGCATTCCTCTTATGCTTCCTTTACACTAGCAATAAAGTAAACAAATAACAAAAATTTAGCCTATAACCAGTTACAGAAAACCATTATAAACAAAAGTGCATACCACTGTCCACAAGGTTTTCTATAGGTGCATGTATAAGACACAAGAACAAACATCTTAAGTAAGTATAGATCCTCTTGCTAGTGAATTTAAGATAGTGGTTCTCAACCTTCCTGCCGGAAGCTGGTCCATCCTTGCTGCTTGACACAGTTGCTGCAAGGAAGAAACATCTGCACAGCATATGTCTCAAGGGACCTGGCATATATGTCATACTGTTCTTAATATGTTTGATCCCCTTCTTAGCGCTATGTGTTTTAATCAAGGTCGCCTCCCTGAGAAAGGTTGTTTCCCCAGGTGGGGATTTTTCCCCTGGAGTTAGGGATTAACAGGACTAAGAAAGGAATAAAACCCCTTAACTAAGTGCCAGGTGGGTAATTAATCACTTTAACTATGAACAATCACGCTTAAACTACATAATCTTTACTTAGAATAATCTCCTTCAGTTACTTCCTTGTAGCTTAACAGAACAATAGAGTAGTGACCTTGGAATGGAGATAACAAACGCACTAACCTTTGGAATAGAATGGATAGGATTAAAATCAACTGGTATAAATACAGATGTAACAGGAGAATAAAGAGAGAACCTGGCTAGAACCTGGCTGGAGAACCTGGCTAGAACCTGGCTGGAGAACCTGGCTATGCTGATCAACTGAACCCTGCTGCCTCCGTGTCCTTCCTTCCTCGCCAACTCTGTCCACACCTTTGGGAACCCCTGAACCTGCTGGTGTTGGATCCCAACACCTGGCGCCTGAACAGGATTCCCCTAGGTAAGCCCCCCCGCCCCCCCCTCCCACTCGGGATGGATAGGACTGCACCATAGGGTGCTGCAGATGCCCCTATAGAGGATAAATAGGGTAAGAGGGTAGATAGTACAGAACTTAGATTGAGAAGCTGGGCCATACTGAGTCTAAAGAATAAAGACTGTGTATTGATCTTTTAACACATATGCTTGCTAGCAGAGGAGTTAAGGTTACTCCGAGTCAGACAGAACGTTTTATACAAGAAGTATGTCCATGGCTTCCTGAGGAAGGAACTGTTAATTTAGAAACTTGGACTGAAGTAGGAGAGCAATTAAAGACTTATTACAGATTCCATGGATCTGAGAAGGTCCCGGCAGATACCCTTTCCCTCTGGAATTTAATTTGTGACACCTTGGCACCAGAGGCAGAAAAGGTTGAACTTTCTCAAACTTTAAATAGTCCCTTGGCTCCATCTAGAGAGGACACATCATTATTGTCTCCAGTTCAATCTAAGAGCAATTTAGCTATGCCTACTGATCGGAAGGAGAATAAATATCATAAACATGACCCTTGGTCCTTTCCAGTCAGTAGAGAGGAGAAAAGCCCTCCCAATCAAAACAGGCTCCCTAAATCAGAAAAGAAGCCTAAACCAGGTTCTCCGGCTCCTATGAGCTCCATGTCTAAATTTCAAAGGGCGATAAGAGAACCTGAAGCTAGTGGAGATATTGAATTCTCACTCTGCTTCCCATTCGTGTATGAGAGTGAGGGGGATGAAAACCCCACGTGGGAGCCTATACCTTACAAAATACTTAAAGAATTAAAATTGGCCTGCTGTGAATATGGACATCTAGCTCCTTACACACAAACCTTGGTAGAAGCCCTCGCCAGTAAATGGATGACTCCTTATGATTGGTCACAGGTTTGTAAAGCCTGTCTCTCAGGAGGCAATTACTTATTATGGAAAACTGAATATGATGATCTTGCTAAGAGACCTGTAGCCACTAGCAAAAATTCCAGAGGAGGAATAACTCTAGACATGATATTAGTAGAAGGTGATTTTATCACGGCTCAGGAGCAAATATATATGCCCAAAGAAGCACTTATTAAAGTAAACAGTTGTGCAGTAAATGCCTGGAAAGCCCTACCTTGTACAGTAGGAAAAACAACCACCCTTACAGAGGTTAAACAGAAGGTCGAGGAACCGTATCAGGATTTCCTTTCTCGCCTCATACAGGCAGTCAAGCGAGTAATCACTAATGAAGAGGCAGCCGATATCCTACTCAAACAACTGGCTTTTGAAAATGCTAATAACACCTGTCAGGCTTTATTAAGGCCGATTTGCAGAACGGGAACTATAAATGATTTTATAAAACAGTGTGCTGATGTAAGTCCAGCATTTATACAGGGTGTAGCTATAGCTGCAGCCCTCAAGGGGGAGACATACCCTCAATATGTGCAGGGCATAGGACAAGCCAGCAATAATCCTATCTAATAATAGACAAACATGGTAATTAACCGTACCTCCGACACGCTTCCCATGGGCTAATCAGGGTGATATGCAAATGAACTGCCAACCAAGATTGCGGCCAGAAGCCAGGCAGCTGAAGCGAACAGGAGGCTTGCTTGCTCCAGTGATGGAGGAAGACGAGGTTCCCCGCCTGCCACCGCCCAGCTCTGAGCTGCACTCTAAGCAACTATGTTGCAATTATAGAAGCTAAACAATCCCCAGAAACCTGCTTTCAGCCAGCCAGGCCTCAGAGAAGGAGTTGCAAAAGTGTTTCAATTATAGAAGCTAAACAAAGCCCAGATACCTGCTTTCAGCAGCCGAGGTCTCAGAGCTGGAGCTGGCTCTCAGCTCCAGTGACAGCCATAGAAGGTAAATAAATCCCAGAATAAAAAAGAAAAAGATAAAAAGGAGAGGTTGGGAGCTTCAGTCACCCGCCAGCCTGAAAACGGCCCTCAGCCCCTCACCCAGACTGGCCAGGCACCCCAGTGGGGACCCCCACCCTGAAGGGGGTGTGACCAGCTGCAAACAGCCATCATCCTCTCATCCAGGCTGGCCAGGCACCCAAGCGGGACCCCACCCTGATCCAGGACACCCTTCAGGGCAAACAAGCTGGCCCCCACCCGTGCACCAGGCCTCTATCCTATATAGTAAAAGGGTAATATGCCTCCCAGCACTGGGATCAGCGGAGCCGCCAGGCTTCCTGGCACCGGGATCAGTGGAGCAGCGAGGCCTCCCAGCACTGGGATCAATGGAGCCTCGAGGCCTCCTGGCCCCTGGAGCAGTGTGAGAGGGGGCAGCGCCCAAACCCCCTGATCGCCCTGCAGCTCTGTGTGTGACAGGGGTTGGGGCCACAACCTCCCTATCCGCCCTGCTCTGTTTGTGACAGCAGAAGGCGCCCCAACCCCCTGATCAGCGCGGTCCCAGGACCCGGATCTGTGACCCTGCCAGGTGGGGGGCACCGAGGGAAGCTGTCTACAGTCCTGGACCCAGATCTGTGACCCTGCTGGGTGGGGGGCAGCACTTGAGGCTGTCCGCTGTCCCAGGACCCAGATCTGTGACCCTGCCAGGTGGGGGGCACCGAGGGAAGCTGTCTACAGTCCTGGACCCAGATCTGTGACCCTGCTGGGTGGGGGGCAGCACTTGAGGCTGTCCGCTGTCCCAGGACCTGGATCTGTGACTCTGCCAGGCTGGGGGCAGCGCTTGAGGCTGTCCACGTTCCCAGGACCCGGATCCATGACCCTTCATGGCGGGGCGGCAGCTCGCATAGGGGTGGATCAGCCGGGGTTGGGCAGGGCAGGACGCCTGGCTTCCGCCCAGCCCCAGTCACTCTGGGCAGGTGAGCAGCTCGGAGAGCCTCTGGACAGGGGAGGCAGGCTGGCAGAGGGCGGCCTGTACTCCCCACATGGCAGTGGTGACAGCTGTGAGCGCACCAAGCAGAGCCTGCAGGCTGAGCTGACGTAGAGCCTGCAGGCCATCAGCGCCCAGGAGTGGCTGCGCAAGATCCGCCTCCTGGCCCAGAAGGTGCAGGATCGCAGGGACAACCCCGTGGTGGACCAGACTGACGTCCTCCTGGCCACACCACGAGGGTTTGCGGATCTGCAAAGCCAGAGGCCTCCGGTGTGCACATCCCCCCATGGCGTGCGAACATCCCCCAGCACACTGTCACCCTCCCACGCCTGCAACAATTGCAAACCAAGACGTGCACAAGTTCCCCCCCGCCTCTCCACCGCATTTCCATCAACCCAGCATGCCTAACACCCCCACAGGATGTGCACACATCCCCTCTGATGCGCTCACATCCTTTGGAGAGTGTCTGGGTGTTCTGGGTGCTGAGGGTGGGCGCCTATGAGATGACAGAGGGCGAAGTGATGATGCCCTGTTCCCATGGAGGCCAGTGCAGCTACGAGATCACCTCTGGGGGGGTTAATGCAGGTCCTGAGGCAGGAGCAGGTGCAGACAGACACACCTGGTGGGTGCGGGCGGCCCTCTCTGAGGTGCCTTTGGTCAGCGCTCAAGATCAAGAACCCAGAGGCAAAGAGTGTGGGACACTGATATAGGGTTAAGCCTCGGACTGACCTGCTGGCAAAGTCACAAACAAGTCCTAGCTTAAAGGGCACAGTCCTCTTAGCATAATTAGGCTTGACCTTATAATACTCCCTAGATCTTATCTGGGAAGCTAATGGGATGAGGAAGTGCAGGAAGTGTAACCATGGTCAAAACAAGTGAAACTCACAAGAACTGTGTAACTATGGTAACCACTACCTTGTTTACCTCTCACTATAAAAGCTTGGTGAGGCCTGAGCACAGTGGAAGTCCTTCTCCCTGAGTTGGACTTGCTCGCCTGGTCCCCCATATTCCCAAATTATCTTGTGTCTTTTCTATTTCATTTGTGTGCGGCTCCACTTCCAGACCCGAACCCTGAACCACGCAGGATGTGGAGGGAAACACTTACGAGAGAGGAATTCCATCCTCTCAGTGAAACAGTGGGATAGTCGGGGCAACTGTAGAGGAGGAATGTGCACTTTGGGTGCCAGCACCCATGAGTGAAGGCTGCCCTGACTGAGCCTTGCTTGCTTGGGGCCTAGCGCACTCCTGCCGGGCAACAGGTGACAGGACGTGCTTTTCCGAATTAATGAGAGAAAACATTGATTCTCCTGCTGCCCACGAAGGTGGAAAGTGAAGTGGGGAGACATGTGGGGAATGAGCAAGGTTCCCTGTCTGGGGGTTCCAAATCTGCTGTTGGTTTCTTTCACCACTGACTAGAGATATACAGGGTGTCCCCCCAGAATGTATACACACTTTGAATACCTACTAATTCCAATGGTTTTAAGCATAAGAAAGGAACAACAATGGAGTTGTTATCTGTTAAAAATTGTGGGCACAAACAGGTAGTTGGACAGTCCCTGAGGGGTCTCAGATTGGAGAGGGTGAAGGCCAGACTGAGGGGCCCCTTCCCCCCACCCCCTTACCCCAGTGCACAAATTTCATGCACCGGGCTACTAGTATGTGTAATAAGAAAGAAATCAGGCAAGTGGAGACTTTTGCAAGATCTTAGAGCCATAAATGCCACCATGGAAGATATGGGCTCCTTACAACCTGGATTGCCCTCCCCTGTGGCAATTCCACAGGAGTATTGTGTTGTTGTTATTGACTTACAGGATTGTTTTTTCACTATACCTCTTCACCTGGCTGATTGTCAAAGATTTGCATACCATCAGAAAACTTTAAACAGCCTTATCAGAGATATCAATGGAAGGCTCCCACAAGGGATGAAAAATAGTCCTACATTATGTCAAAAGTTTGTAGATCATGCATTGCAAGTTATTAGAAAGAAATTTTCAGATCTATATCTTATTCATTATATGGATGATATTTTACTAGCTCATAAAGATCAGGCTTCTTTATAGGAAATTCTCACTCAGACCGTCCTTGCTTTAGAACAGTGGTTCCCAAACTTATTTGGCTTACCGCCCCCTTTCCAGAAAAAATATTACTCAGCCCCTGGAAATTAATTTTTAAAAAATTTTAATAGCAGTTACTCATCGTCCCCAAATGCACCTGTGGCCATCACCGCCCCCCCTGGATCGCTGCAGCGCCTACCAGGGGGCGGTAGCGCCCACTTTGGGAATCACTGCTTTAGAAGAACATGGCCTAAAAATAGCCCCAGAAAAGATTCAGACTGAACCTTCTTTTTCCTACTTAGGCAGAATATTACATACCTCTACTATCACCCATCAGCCTTTACAATTAAGAAAAGATAATTTAAACACATTAAATGATTATCAGAAACTATTAGGTGATATCAACTGGGTCAGGTCATATCTAAAAATAACCACTCTTGACTTAAAACCTCTATTTGACATTTTAAAGGGAGATTCTAACCCTAAGTCTCCCCGACAATTAACTGTAGAAGGAGAAAAGGCTATAGCAAAAATAGAACAGGCCATCAATAAACAGCAACTACAGTATCTAGATTATTCTAAATCTTGGGCCTTAATTATTCTAGCCACTAAATATACTCTTACAGGATGCTTATGACAGGAAGGACCATTAGAATGGATACACTTACCTGTCACTCCTAGGAAGATTGTAACATCCTATTCCTCCCTAGTGGCCACTCTCATTATCAAAGGTAGACGACACAGTATCGAATTCTTTGGAAGAGAAGTTACTGAGATAATAATACCTTATAAATGAGAACAATTAGACACACTATTACAATTTGAAGAAGAGTGGCAAATAGCTATAGGTAACTTCCCAGGATAATTTTACATCATTTGCCAAGATCACCTATATTGCAATTTCTCTCCCTACATCGGTTTATATTTCCTATTAAATGTTCAAAAGAGCCATTATCACCTCCTGCCTCCTTAGTATTCACAGATGGTTCCTCTAATGGTAGGACAGTAATAATCATTGACTCAATAATCCATGTTCAACAAAGCCTAGAGACGTCAGTCCAGAGAACAGAGCTTTTGGCAGTCATTTATGCTTTTGAACAATTGCAACAGGTTCCCTTTAACTTGTACACTGACTCTCAATATCTAGTTAAATTATTTCCTCATATTGAGACCGCCTCTCTCCCACAAGGAAGAACAGCCATTTTCTCTTTGTTAGCTCAGCTACAAACTTACATTCATAAACGAGAAAAGGCTTTCTATATTGGACATATTAGAGCTCATTCCTGCCTACCAGGACCCTTAAGCGAAGGAAATTATCAGGCGGATTTACTAACTTGCCCAGTAGTTTGTACAGCTCTAGAAGAAGCCCGGCGGTCTCATGCCATTCACCATCAAAATGCTTCTGCTCTCTGACTATATTATCGCATATCTAGAGAAGCTGCTCGAAGTATTGTGCGTGACTGCGGCAAATGTCCTACTCATTTTCCTAGCCCTGCTACTGGAGTTAATCCAAGAGGATTTAGACCCTGTGACTTATGGCAGATGGATATTACTCATGTCCCATCTTTTGGCAAACTTTGCTATGTGCATGTTGAGTGTGTTTCCCCTCCACATCCCGTGTGGTTCAGGGTTCAGGATCTGGAAGAGGAGCCACACACAAATGAAAAAAAAAGACAAGAGATAACTTGGAAATATTAGGGAGCCAGGCGGGCAAGTCCAACTCAAGGAGAAGGACTTCCACTGGTGCTCAGGACTCACCAAGCTTTTATATGTTTGGGATCCACCCATAGTATAGCCCTTAGGCAGGGAGGTTCCAATGACACACAGACTTATTCTTATCAATAAGGATTTACATGAATATCTAATCAACAAGGATTTACATGAGTATCTAATCAATAAGGAATTAAATGACTTAAGGTGGGGAGGATGCTTCAGCTACCATTATCTAGATTAACTGGGTGGTGCACAGCTCCGACCTTTGCTAGGGCTTCAAAGGTCACCAGCTTTTGGGGTCTCTATGCTTCTCTGCTAGTGAAGACAAGAGGTGGTCTCCGACATGTGCATGTTTGTATTGATACCTTTTCTCATGTTATCCTTGCTTCTGCACGTATAGGAGAAGCCTTTAAAGATGTAAGTCAACATTTATTCCAATGTTTTTCCTACCTACGAATACCAAGGGCACTTAAAACAGACAATAGGCCTGCCTATACCTCTAGAGCTTTTAAAAACTTATGCTCTACATTCGGCATCGCCCATACTACAGGAATACCTTACAATCCTCAAGGCCAAGCAATAGTAGAAAGTGCTCACCAAAATTTAAAAATTACAAGAAAATGAGTTTAAATATTCCTCTCCTTATCATGTTCTACAACATACTCTATTTGTAATTAATATACTAAATGTAGATTCTGAGGGAAATTCCCCAATGTACAGACATTGGAACCCTGATCTAACTAAACCTAAAGCCCTTGTCAAATGGAGAGACTTGCTTACAGGAGCCTGGAAGGGACCTGATGTACTTTTAACCTGGGGGAGAGGATATGCTTGTATATTTCCACTCACCTGTGTGGATTCCAGACCGTCTAGTCCGACCTTATGTCTCACCACCCTCCGTCTCTGCCTCACCCTAGCACACCTGACCAGTGCCCGTCTGCAGCAGATGTGCAGCCCTGAGCTGGAACAACCTGTCCATTGGGAGGATCACATGTGACTCCTTTTTGTCTGTCCATATGTCCCAGCTTTGCCCCACATCTCCTTTCCTTTTTCTTTTTTTTTTTTTAATCTGACTACTTGTTTGCTGGTTCTTTGGCCTTTCTCCTTCTCTCCTGAGCACAGCCTTTTCTAGAATCTCCCTACCCTACTGTTCCAGGAAGGGCACTTCCCTTTTCTGCCATGACTAGGGGGTGTCTGGTATATGCCCTATACGTGGAGTTGTCTTGTGCCAAGAGCCTGACATCCTGGGCTGAGAAAGCCCTGTCCCGGGACTACATGCTGACAGGCCATTCCTCCTTTGTCCTGTATTGGCCCCTCTTGCCCTTGTGTCAAGAGGGACCCTCTTCTCACAGTCCATTTGCCCACAGCTGTTGCCTGGGCTTTCTGTTCACGCTGAGGTTGAGGCCTTGTGGTGGCCGGTGCCATGGATCTGTCTCTCGCCCAATGGTGTGAGCTGGGCCCTCCCTGGAGAAGAAACCTGGGTTCCCCAAGATATGTGACCAGAGCCAGGGCCCAGCCAGCAGGTGAGGGGAGCCCAAGGCAGGTGCTGGGCATGCAGGCCACAGGGGCATAGGCTACCAAGGAGACAGAACTGAACCTC